>NC_040890.2:12389264-12689264 GCF_900634795.4 Betta splendens | reverse complement strand
GTGTGAGTGACAGGTTCTCTGGCTTGATAATCAGGAAGCGGCGCTGATCAGACAATCAAACATGTATCATAGGTCTGATGTTTCACTGGTCACACCGCTCCGTGACGTGACGTACGACACATGGGGCATCAGTGTTTTTACATAACGTTACGTCTGTCGTGTCATGTTTCATTTGTATTGACAGGCCATGATTTGCATGACTGCAAACAGACAGAGGGCAATCGTTCACCTTCGTTACTTCTTGAGTGGCTAAAGTGATGAAACCGTGAGAGTAGTGAGAATACCTTCTGAGCAGCAGCAGCAAACCCACTGGTCAAGGTAAGGTAACTGGAAGCTCCTTTTTCCCCGACGTCAGTGAATGTTACCTGATGTCCACATATTTGAGTCGTCTCGTTGCATATTCACGGCCACACTCGCGGCGTGTTGATTTGTGATCCGGACTGACAAGCTCAACTCATCTGTGCAAGTGTGCTTGGCTGGGTCACTGCATGATTATCTGACCTTGCTGCAGGTTTCATACTTCCTCCCTTATCTTTTTGATGAGGTTTCTTATCGTACATCAAACATAGTCTCTCCTTTAAAAAAAAAAAAGAAAAACGACAAGATCACTGGACGCAAACTGTTCATTGCCATGCATATCAGGTCGTTTGCAGTGCTCTTTCCTTCTTTGTGTCACCAGTCGCTACAGTTAAATATATACAGTACGGTGAATGATTTTCAATAGCTACCCATTCCTTGTAGTGCTGTGTAATACCTTAGAGACAATGCAATAGATTGTCCTTTTTGCTTTTCTGTTTGGTTGAGAAATTATTTTTTACGACTCAAGAGAGACACACTCCTCTCTTTTTGGCATTTGGACCTTGATAAACAGCACAAAAAGATATCATGAGAATAATTTTAGCCAGAGAGGAGTGTAAATCACAGGGGGAAATATATATTATATAAAATTGTATAATATACAAAATATATATATGAACTAATGTTATTTATGTGAATTTAAGTCCAATTAAAAGTCTGATCTCAAAAGTTAGATTCAGGTTGTTTCTTTGTCTGCACTGCCTCAAATGTCTGGCTTGATATTTCAGGCATCTACACGTGTAGGTCAGTGTGTAAAAATATGAAATCTGTAGTTGATTTCTTTAAGGCGCATGTTACACTAAAAGGCTTATTTATGACATGAAGAAGGCATCACTGCTGTGGACTTCGGCCCTATTAAAACAGCAGCCCAGAGCTTCCAAATGGGTCTTTGGAATGGTGAACTGGCTGGCAGGTCATCCAGGGCTCAGGGTGGGGGTTAGCGGGGCTTTAGCCTCTTAGCTCTCATCTGTCATCATTGGCACGGCTGCCTCAGCACTACAACATACAGTAGGTCCCTGTTCTCCCCCTGAGCGTCACTTAAACCCACACTGGCCCCGAAACCATGAGCAATATGCTCACTCATTTTGCACTTTGTCTCCTGTGAAGCAGGGCTGTTTTCTGTGTCAGTCAGTAAAACCCCAATGTTTAAACAGACCACATATGTGAGAATAGACAGAAGGGCATCGTGCATAACATTTGGCCCTGTGGTGGCCTCAAGGACTAGAACTGCAAGGTCACAGTGCACCTGACCCAACGCGGTTGGGAAGATGAATTACTGTACATCCCTCAGGGATGAATCACAAACATGCATCATCCCCATGGCTTCGGTTAGTTTTGCCCAAACAGTCTGAATGCTAGAAAAAGAAAAAACAGCTACTGACCTTAGGTACTGACCTGGATTTGAATCAGATTTTTTATTGGCAATTAACACTTTTAGTAAAATATTGAAAGTATATTATGATCCTCGGCTCAGTAGCTGTAAAACTGCCTTCCTCAGGGTTTGATCTCCAGCTGTCCAGGGTCAGAGAGCAGCAGTGTGAGTCTTTAGTTTGTGCAGGGGATGCTGTGCAGTGTTTTCCCATTTTGGTTTTGCTTTGATGGATGACAGGCCTCAGTGCCTTCACTGCGTCCAGCTCAGGACTAAACTTTAAATTGAGGGCTTGTGATTGTCGGCCCAGTGTTTACTTTTCCACGTGTGACAGATTGGCTGGCAGTTAAACGTGATGCTCATTCCGTCTCTGCTGCCTCACGCTGCTTCCCAACTAGCAAGCAGCTATGGGAGCGGCCCATAATTACATTTCTAATTGCGGGATAATTAGGAGTCCCTGCGTAGCCGGTGCAGTTATTTGTCACAGACGTGTCTGCTGCACTGCAGTTGTACAGAACAAGTTAGAAAGTGTGTTTCGTTAATTCATCAGATGATTGTTGTGATTATTAGCGGCTTTCTGCCTTTGTGCCTTTGTTCAAAACCTAATGTTCAACATTACTATGTGGTTTTAGCTTGAATGCAAGCAGCGTGTCAGTGATGTGGCCGACCAGACTGTTTTCTTCCACCTTTAAGTGCAGTGCTTTCACAACATTTCTCTCTCCAAAGAATAATGACAGGTTGATGCCGACGGCGTAAACTGGTGGTTTACAGCTTGTTACACTTTGATGGAAGCAGCCTCACAGGTAAAAAATGCTTATTCATTTCAATGTGTTTGTTTGTTTGTTTGCTAGCTTGCTAGCTTGCTAGCTTGCTTGCTCCTGTTTAACGTGTTTGGGTGTTGTCGTCTTGTTCCTTGTCCTCTTCACACCTGCAACAATGTTTCTGTCCCACTGATTTGATTAGGTGCATAATTGGCCTCTTGGTAAACTGAGCTGTCCAGGACCGTGCTCTCCATGTCGGCCTTGGTCTCCTGCCACTGTTCGCCCATGTCCCGGCCCTGCCCCGCCAGTTTACATCTACCTCCCTGTTATATTTTTTGATCTTCTGTTTGTTTCTGTCAAGACTCTCCTTTTCTTCAGTCAAAGCAGTAAATGTGACACTCGCTGGCATCGCTGCTCTCCACAAACAGGCCCGCTTTCAATTTTTCACAGTATTAAGCCTAATAACATTCCCGCCAGGGTTTTCTGTCCAACATTAAAATGTGTCATTACCATTCTTTTCACAGTGATATAACCCCTTCACTAAATCCTGCCAGATGGCCGCGTGTCTGTGTCAGCGAGGTGCTTTTGTAGTTAAGGTCCGTCATAGCTACAGATGCACAGCTGGATGTAATGAACTGCAAATCTACATCCACCCTCCGGGCCCAGTTCTGCTAACACACACCTGCTCCAGATGTACCTGCCTTGCCCAGAGAGTAGCCAGATAAAAAAAAGCCTCATTTGTTACCATCTGCTGCACAGAAAGACAGACATTTCTAATAAATGTGTCTGAATTGGACACTGATCTGCTCTCAGATGGGTTTGACAGTGTGTGTAGGAGTGCGACTCAGCCTAATCCTTCCCTCTGTGTTTGTGCCTGCTTGCATGTGGGTGGCTGCACGTGTTTTCTAATAAGGTTGTATTCTTCCCTCTGCTTCACTTTGGCCTATTTAACCTTTAGTTAATGAAATTCTTCCCAGCGAGGCCCAATTTTTGGTGCTTTTCCATTAAGTATGTGGAAATAAAAAGGCAGCATCACATAATTCACACAATCAATCAAACAATGGGGAAATGCAGGAAGGAATGAGATTTACAGCGAGGCGCTGATGAAGCTGTCGGGGCGGAGGCAGGCGGCCTTTACCTTCGCTAAGTGAGGATGAATTCCACCGCCGTGGAGGAGGGAGAGCGAAGGCCTGGCCCCTCGCCTGACGGAGGAGGAAGAGCTATGGGCTCGGAGGAAACGCGGCTGGAAACAGGCAGTAGATCTTGAAGCCCACGGGCCCTGCCTCCATCAGTCACTGCTTCTATCTCTCTCTCTCTCTCCCACCAGAATCGCACTAACTCTCACATGGCACGCCGTCGATTTCTAGATTAAGCTCTGAAGGAGGAATCAATCATCCCGGCCGGTGGCATCTCAGAGACCTTGGACACTTGATGGACTGCAGAAAGAGCACGATAGATCCACATGCTCTTTATCCCTCCATCTTTCCCTTATGGAGATGACAGGGTGTTGGTTCAATGGTGATATTTTCACCATTATTGACGTGGTGACGAGCAGTTTTGGGAGAAACCTTTAGGAATAGTGTGATGCCAGATTATAGAATGGCGCCTTTTTCAAGTAGTCTACTTATCCATTGATTGCAGTGTAAACTACAGTACAGCGTTTGTCGCTGGTTCATCGCTTCCTTGTAGTAATGTGGTTCCACTTCTGCAGCATCCTCCCTGTTCCTGGGGCTTAAGTTATTCTCTGTCATGACCTACGCTTACCTGATGACCTGCGATAACTAATGTTTTACACGTCTCTCAGCTGTTCTCGTCCATCCCATAAGTCTGGGTTAACGGCCAGGCCACTGACACTGGGCTGTGGTGATTATATGGCAAAAGGCCTTGTTATTTCAAAGGACTGAGGAGAAAGTCATAGAAAACCAACTCACCCTGTTTTTTTCTTTTCACAGTTTGCCGGCTAAACGTTGCAGATGTTGTATTTCACTGTTTTTATTGCCCGGTGGCAGAGACTTATGTGATTTGGGTCTCAGGTGCTATATAATTTTAACAAAGCACTTACTGGTGGCCTGTACTCATAGTCATTGTGCTGACTTGCTTTGGACCGAGCACTCTTTAAGATTGAGCACTCTTATTTGGCTGAAATAATCGAGTGGAGTTTAACTTCTGCCAGAGGGAGGAGTTGTTTCAGATGAGCTTTTTATCATCCCCTTTAGCCACTTTCACAGGTTAATGGATTAAGAATATACACTCAGGACTTTCTTTTGGGAACTTGGTCAGTTGTGCTTTATCCTGCTTTTTAAAATTGATGGTTGGAGGCACAAGAATGGATGAAATCAGTCCAGTGACAGAAAACTGAAGTTTTGTTATAATTTGCAGAGAGCCAGATGGTTATTACTTAACAGGCATTTGTGAACGATCTCCACCTGGGGCTTCATAATACACAGAGAAAATCTGGACAAACATTAGAGCTTTAAAGAAATTGGCTTTTTGCAGCAGTATAAGGCCCACGAGGCGTGAAGGCTCATAAAAACAGAATAGGCGATGATGGAACCAGGATCGATCATCTAAACTCTCAACATCGCTCGTCTCCGGGGAGAAATCATAATTAAACACAAACACGGCTCCATCATTTCGGAACGTGAACCAGGTTGCGCCTTTGATCCGTGAATGTCGCCGTCTAAATGATCCGCTCTATTATCATTAGCGCCGAGCTGTCTCCTCTCTCTCCTGTCCTCACCTTTGGTATTTATCAAGCTATCTCTTCTGCTGATGGAAGCCCATTAGCTGCCTTCGGTTTCAGGTTGACATGTTGACTTATGCAGCCGATGATATAAATAACTGTCCTTGACCCGTGTCTCTGCCTTGTCTGGGTTAGAGAAGGTCCCTAATGGAGATGAAATAATAAAACACAGGCAGACGGTGGTGCAAATAATGAATAGCTGCAGCCTCTGAACCGTTGGGTCTTATGAAATACGGACAGAATATCACCAGCCTCCTACGAAGCAGTGGCAGATGTTGCCGGTGACGTTCTATTAGGAGCCCTTTTCCTCCCTGCGGTTCGAACTCTCCACTGTTAAACGGAGCTGAATAGAGGTTTCCCAGCAGCGCTCTGTGGCCTGTGCAGTGCACAAAGAACCGCTCCGATGATACAGTCTCACGGTGTGATGGAGGAAAGGTCAGCGGGTCACCTGCGGTTCACCTGGCTTTGAAGCCCGTCTGGATCCGCTGGCGTCTTTCTTCAGCGAGCTGACATTTAAAGTGTGTGATGTATCTAACGGAGCGTAACTTATGATCTTTGTACACTGTTACATGTTCTCTATCAGGGAACAATGGCCTCATTCGCTAATGCAGCTTCCTACTGTATAGAACAATCACTGTGATGTTTCCTTGTCTCTTTATGAAACAGAACATTTGGAATATGACACATAGAGAAAAGAAACGAGAATCACATTTACACCAGCAGACAAGGAAAAATAATTATCTGTTCAGTATATTATAAATTTACTGATCTGTTGCTGTACTTGAACCATTCCTGCTCACGTTAGAGTTTGCATTAGGTTTACGTGTTTCCTGAGTGACTGAAGAACATCCACATCAATGGCAACGCGTGCAGAAAATAGCTGGAGGTGAGGTTATTTCTGCTGCATGGGCTCTGAGGGCCCTGAAAGATGGGTCAGGTTTGCTTAGTGCCGTTGCATGAACTCGCACGGTCATCGGCGCATGTTGGTCCGTGAGTCAGCCTGAGGGTGATACCTCATTATAAGCCTGTGTAGGCTGGATGCAGCATCGTATGTTCCCCCTCCTCCTACCTGGCTGCTAACGTCTAGTTTTATTAATGCATTAGCTCTCTGCTAGCATCACTGCTAACTTTTCTGTTTACAGACTGAGCCTCTCTTGATGGACACAGTCACAGTCCTTCATGTGTCTGTGGGTGGTGGGAGGGAGCAGCAGGACCCAGAGGGAAACCTGTGTCATCAAACGCTTTGCATCACACAGTTTTCCCATGTGATGTTCGCGGTGAAGCGACAATGAGTTGCTTTGTCCAATTAAAGTCGACGGAGCCCCGACTGACTCACACAGACCCCGCAGCGACGTCGCAGCACAGAGCTCTCGTGTGCCTGAAGTGAGGCTGTGGATAAAGGAAGCAGGAGCAGTTTATGATCTGAGCAGCAGCAACAAAGGAGACGAAGCAAAGAGCACCTTTCTCTCTGTAGGTGGAGGTTCCACCTCACACACTCAGACTTTATTTTGTTTTATCTCTATCTCCAATCACATTCCAGCAGCAGGAAATAGGATAGAAGAAGAAGATAAACCCAGCACACACAGGCGCACACTCACAGACTGATCTATGCTTTCCAAGACGCTAAGATCATCGAGCTCTGATCCTGCTTAACTCCACTTATGGACCAACAAGGCTTTGATCCTAGCTGGGGTTTACTGTACATCTCCCCTCTCTCTCGCTCCCTCGCTCTCTCTCTCTCGCTCGCTCTCTGACTCCTCACTTCCTTTCTCATACAGGCGCTTTTTATTTACAGAGGAAGTCATCGCCCCTCGGGGAGACCTTCAGCGGGATTAGTTGCTTGAACTGTCAGGGATCGAAGGATGCTGGAAGTTCGGGCTGCTGGAGCCGGAGGAGCGGTGGGGAAGAGAAGCACCTCCGGGGTCCTCGTCCCAGCGCTGAAGGAGAAATAAAAGCCCTCGCTGGGGATTTGTGATTCATGCCTCCGTGCGCGCTCCGAGCCGCGCTGTACCTTTATGCCACTTCGGAGTCTCATCCACGGCGCCGTCATCCCGAGGCCGAGTCTGCATGTGTCGGTTTAAGGTTGAGGAAAGGTTTTGCCTCATGCAGTTGGAGCGGAGACGCAGGAAAATCACTGTCAGCTTTTAAATGTCAGACCATGGCTTGGATTCTTAATCCAAAATAAATGATTGGAAAAAATATGACAACACAAATGTCTGAGCTGAAACGACTTTGCTTTGCTTTAGTAGGTTGCATTAAATTAAGTTGATGTTCAGTTCAGTATATTCTCTATATGCGCTGGGTCGATGAAGTCGACGCCACTGTGTGAATTAACAGCAGCCACAGCTCACTGGCATCCAACAGCTGATTATTAGCGCCGTTCATCATTCCATTGTATTGCATGTTATTAACTTTGCGTCTTCCCCTCCACCCGTCACTGCTCAGGTGGTATTTGTTGAGCTTCTGTGGCTCAAGTGCCTTGAAATGACTCTAAATTGAATTGAACTCAGCCTCACAGAGGAAAATGTGTTTAAAGAATTACAGCGTAATGATTTTGTACCTGACTCTAAAGGTTGGAGAACAGTCACATTCTGAGCTCATGCTTGTACTCGATCATCTCCAGTCATGCAGAGAAATAATATTTATTATTATTAAAACTGATCTTTGTAAAATTTATGCAGACAAATCTATTTCTGTGAGTCGTTTTGCAGCCGTATATTTGACTGCAGGGAGTTGTGGCGCTTCAAAGCTGGGTCAAGTAGAAAATCAGTAGCACTGTAGTGATTAATAGTTTAGTAGCCTCCACATTTCTGCCAAGGTCTTATCTGATTTTTTTTCCATATGTCGACACTTCTTCAGATAAATCCTTGGTAACGCTTACCTCTCATCCCTCCATCATCATTTCCTCCCATCAAGCTCGTTATTGTTGACTCTGATTGTTTGCAAGGGCATCTGAAATCGATAACACTTAGAACAGCGCCTCTTATTACTTATTACATTTCCACACCTTGACACCATCTCACCAACCTGAGGGGAAGCACACACACACACACACACACACACACACACACACACACACACTAGCACAGGAATAAGCACCTCAAGGTCTCCTTCATGTTTGAGCGACCACAGAAATTATGTGCTGATGACACCTAAACAGATTGTGTAATTACTTTTGCCCCGGTGGCCCTGGCTTGCTGCAGACATTTCCCAAACAGGTTATGGCCAATGCGGAGTCTGAGTCTTTGGGTTCGTTTGGAGGCAGCAGACGTGTGACAGCGTTATGATGGAGTTTCAGGTTCTAATTCAGCTTCCCTGACAACAGCTGACCCGAGGGGCTTAAAGCCTGTATCTAATGCTGGAGAGGTGGTGAGAAACGGCTGAGGACATAGTCAGACTCCAGTTTGTGGGAGTGGACCGAGCCCACACTGGGATCCTGCTGGGTTCAGTCTCATTGGCTCTATTGAAAGCCGACAGGCAAAAAGGTCGTGCGTGTTTTCTCCCGACACTTTTTCTCCTCTAGGCTTTGACTTCGTATTTAACATCATTCCCTGCTAAAGAATAAAAACTGGTCGATTCAGCCAATAAATCTATAAATGGACCATTAGGGAGGAGTTGGGACAGACTGTTACTGTTTTCTATCATTGTCATTTATTGTTCCATCAGGCATTATTAAAAAAGTAATGTTCATTCTCAAGAGATACATAGAAAAGGAAAGAACCGCTCTAATCTTATTTTAATAAGTGTCCTTTTTGTATTTGACAGCAATGATTAAACTGAGGCTTCCACACGCAGTTCAGGCCTTTAATTATCCTTCAGCTGTAGTTAGAGATCAGACTGGATTAATGTGAGATGAGTCAAAGTAGTGACACTAAGATCCAAAAATACTCTAAATAAACCTCTAATGGGACTTTAGATATCATACCGAAAACTGTCGAGTGGTCTCAGGAAGGAACCCAAGGCAGAGAATCCTCTCAAGCACCAAGTACGATGCAAGGTCAATAAATAATCCCAGCAATCAGCCGACAGATGTAATAAGGTTCCTCTCGTCTCACTTTGATTTAGTTGCAACGTCAAAGCAAACACTGCCACCTGCTGCACCGCAGTGTGCACTGCATGTGTACAGCACAGACTGGGAAGGAAGAGTTTCAAGTTTATTACTAGAAACCCTGATATGAATTCACCTAATGGGATGGTAGTAATGGTGTTGGCTGAAGGTCTGTTGAGAGACGCTGTTTAGTAGACAGTAGTAGATGGACTCCAATAGTGGAGTTGATGAAACGGGTATGAACAATAATGTGAGATGGCACAGCTAGAAATGAATGGAGGTGGTTAAATGTTTACTAGCCTGTAACTTAAATGAACAAATGACTGTTGTTATACTGTGGAAGCATTCAGAGTGGGTCATATAATATAGGCCGTGCAGCTGTGAGCATCTTTTTACTCGTTTATTCCGAACTTTGTCGTGTAATAAACACAGCACTTCATAATAAACGTCTTTTTCAAGGGCACCTTCGGTGTTGACAGTTGTTGTTGAGGGGCCTGACCTCACCCACTGTTCCGCTCCACAGTCTCACATCACGTCCCCGTCCCTCAGTGAAGGATTATGAGGTGAGCGTTTGCCTCCAGTCAAGCTCAAAGCCCGGCGGCCTCCGGGGAGCGCTGCTGCCGCTCATTCGCCTGGGGAACGCTCGGGCACTTGCTTAAAATCCGTCCACGCATCCTTCATGGGCCATTGTGGAAAAAAAGCTTCTGAGATCCTGACACAGTCGAGTCTTTATAATTTTTAAATCTGACTTTTTTTAAATCCAGTGACAGGAGACACGACGGTGCCGACAGCTGCTTTGTCTGTGTGTGCGTTTGTCCTTGGGTCGACAACGGGCTCAGAGCAGAACGCGTGACACCGACGGTCCGCGCGGAGCTCAATCGATTCCAGCGGGAGCGCGGCTCCGAGCGCGCTTCACGCGCGAAGCGGAGCGGAGCGGACAAAAGGCGGAAACGCGGACGCGGCGGAACGAGCAGCGCGCAGAATGAAAAGGCATTTCAGGCGCAGCGATGCGTCTGTGGAGGCGCAGCCACAAACAGTACGGCGTTATCTGCGGAACGTCTCTCGTGGGAAACCTGAAAGGGATTTATGACACTTACAATGGATCTTTCATGTGCAAATACGTCTTCTGTTGCTGCCACTGACGAGTCTCCTGCACTCAAGTTCAAGTGAAGTGCATTTACTTTATTGCCTCCGTCGGGCCCGTCGCGTCTAATAGGCCACGTCCTTGTTTTCCTCCACTTACTGTAAAACAGCAGCAGCGACAGTCACTCACGGAGAGATTCTCAGTGTGATTGTTTGGAGAACGTGCTCCTCAAATGAACAAACGCGCTCGTGTGCCTCAGGGGACGGTGTTCACGGTGCACAGACACGAGCCCACACAGCCGCCGCGCGAAAGGCCTGATGAATATTTATAGGTGCTGATCACAGCGGGCTGTTATCATTACGCCGCTTCACAAATGTAAAGCCTCGACACGTTCAAGTGAACCCTTCGTGCATCATCGGCCAATGAGTGTGACAAATTGTTCTTTAAACCATGTGCCACAGAAAACACGAGGCTGCAGTGGATGGAATGACTGCATTCCTATAAGCCATGCGTAATATTTATAGTATTTGCTCATGAGTAGATTCTTTACAGTAAAAGTAGATTTTTGTTTCATTGCTGGCATTTACTGACATCTAGTGGATGAGAGAACAATTGTTTGTGCTTTGCCTTTTAGATCTCGGTGCGGAGTAAAGTTCTAATAATGCTCTGATCAGATCCTATTGGATTATATAATAATCCACTCTGTCTATTTATATCAATGACACTTCCTAAATATGTTGTTTGTCAAACTATCCCCATGTGTTGAAATACAGGAATATTATGATTAGGATAACTAATGAAAAACTTAAAAAAAAAAACAAGGGAGGGGTTTATTATATTTATTATATCATCATGTAGGTTCAATAAAAAGGCTTTTTCTCGCTGTCATAAGTTATAAACCTGTACGAGGAGCGTGATTTAAGCGCGGCTCGTTTGTTTAACCTAGTTAGTTAGGTAATTAGAATTACACAACAGTATCCCTGGGTGATCATTTATGGGCTTTTCATAGGAAAGAGGTCAAATGGCCGGTGCAGATACTGATGCAGCCACAGGTCAGTTTGTTTCTCAGTACAGAACATGACTTACCGTTCGTCAGGGAACAGTAAATGTTTAAATGTTCCCTTCTTTCATTCATGTCATTCGGGCTCTAGATCCTTGTGATGACATGGATCAATGTTTTTATCTTTATCTGTATTGACATATCATAATCATGTAGAGCACATTTAATTCTCATGTTCAGGAGTTTTCCATCTGATCCTTAAGTACAGCCTGACTATTGCATAAGCTGACTAGAGGTGAACTTTGCCTGTGGTTGTGTTGGAAGTGTGCAAAAAGTCACAAACAAACCACACTGTGGCACTTTCACACCAGATGAGTCCCAGGTGGCAGACGAACAACTGCTGTTTCCAGTGGGGAGAGTAAACATCCTCCTCTGTCTCGTATAAGTGTGTGCATCTGCTGCTTTAGAGTCTGCTGCAGCCGCGTAACCAGCACACGCGCCTTCTTGCATCACACGCCTCTGAATCAAACCTCAGTGTTTGCTTGGAGCGGGGACACCTGTCTGACCCAGTTCTCCGCGCTGCCTTGGCGCAATTACAATAACAACAAATCAAAGTTCGCCAGTTAAAGTGAACCTCGGCAGGTCACACTGGGGAAATGAGGAGAGAGACGCTCGCGCAGGGACTGAGTGGACAAAACCACTGCAGCGAAGCAGCGGCGCGGAGCTGATGAAGCGACATGTTCGCAGCCAATGAGCTGACGGCACTGTGGCGAAAACCATCACCAGTTACAGGCGCCGCCCACTGGAGCAGGGCACGGCTTCATTATCTGATCACAGCAGGTGTAATAAAACCAGCCGCTCAACAAAGATGTCATCACTGTGGAAATGCGCTAATTCCACATCTTCACCATCAAACTCATTGAAAGTCAGGTTCTCAGCATCACGTCCTCAAAAACAACCAGACCCTGTTGCACGTGGTTTTCTCCACAGGGGTTGAATGGAAATCCACACTGTATGTATTAGGATGGTCACACACGCTCATAGTGTGATTGTTGTCCCACATATAATGGTGCGTGTCCTGTGAACGCTGTTCTGTCGGGTTGAGACCGGCCCCCGCGCGTTCAGCCACGCAGCTTTTCAGCCGCGCCACGAGGCGACGTTGCGCAATCCGCGCGTGCCACCGGACATTTCCAGCGCGTCAGCACAACCGGGCCGGGCCGCGAGCCGGCGAGGGAGACCCTTCTTTTCAGTCCACGCGCCATCCAACACCACGCAGCCATCGACCCCCAGGAAACGTGAGTGTCACATTACGCCGTGACTCAGGGTCCAGCTCCCTGTTACTGTACGTGTGCACGTCGTCAGGGGAATTCCCTCCGTGAGCGTCTCCGGACCCTTGTCCCCGGCTGATTATTCACGCGCGCTCCCTCTCCTCCCATTCCCTCACGTTGGGCGCATCCCAGTGGCCAGTTTGCTACCTGGCGACCTCCTCCTCTGCGCGCGGCGGCTGTCCCGTTATTTAAGGGGCGCGCACGCGAGGGGCAACCTGCCCATTACTACGAAGAGGCTGCGGTGGCCTGCTCATCATTCAACCACTTACCGGCACTGAATGGAAGTTAGGATAATCTGACCACCATGGAACATGACAGAGTAGACACGGACTCTGGTGTCGGTGAGACAACTTACTCGTGAGCTTTTATGAAGTGATTAAGGCCGATGATGATGATGATGCAAAGTTTGCAAAATACAAAGACCGTGTTGTTTGATCAGTGCCCTTGGCTCCGCTTTTCCCGAATCTGTCAGATCCACGTGCACGTGAACGTTAACGCGTGTTTAGTTTGTAACAAAGGCTGAGTTTGTGTTTTCACCTTTAATCGTGATCATTTGGCCCCGGGGCCACAGGAGATGAAGTTTATTTTTTTTAGTCCGGTAGATCGTCATTGCGTCATCCTCGCTGCCTGTTGCATAATATCCCAGCAGCGGACCGGTGCTTACTCGCGCTTGTGACGAGCTGATGAATGACGCAATGGGGCTGAAGCCTTCATCATTGAGAGTTTAGGGATTTGATTTGATTTTGACCGTTTTGTCTGATTTCACTATGCCGCTACAGGTTCGACCCAGAAGTTCTGGTCAATACTTGTTGACAGTTGACAGTACTATACCAGACAAAATCTTAATGTATCACATAAATGTGTTTGAAGTCTCATGTGTGTAAAAAAAGCTCATATATTTCAGAGGAAATATGGATGGTTCTGTTTTAAAGACAGAATTGATTGTCATGGTCAGTTTTCTCCTCATCTGTCTGATTCGTTCCACTTTGTTCCATCTACACTGAGGTACTTCTTCTACTCAGTATGAATATATATGATTATTATTATTAGGATCTACACAGACCCATTGTTCTTCTTACTTCATCTTCACAGTCCGTGACCAGATGACAGAGTTCTGGAAGGAGCACTCCAAGGCTGCCACCGTGGAGGAGATGATGCTGGACTCTCGGGCCCAGGAGCTGACTCAGCAGGAGCTGCCGGAGATTCTATCCATGCTGCCGGCGCTGGATGGATTCAGAGTGCTGGAGCTGGGCGCAGGCATCGGGTGAGAGTCCCCGTCTGAAGTAAGGGGTGTGAGCGAGCGTGGGTGTGAAGGTCGACGCTCATCGCTCCGGGAATCGGAGAAAAAGGAGTTTCACGCTGACCTAGTCTTTAAGTGGGGGCCAGTGATACGACAGAGCTGCTTATTAGACTTGACACGTAGAAATGTGGGCGGCCGGAAGAATGTTGAGCATCTACTGATCCGACGTATCCCCACAGTCGATACACCAGACACCTGCTGGCCAGAGCTGCACACGTCACAGCTGTGGACTTCATGGAAAGCTTTATAGAAAAGAACAGACAGGACAACGGTCACCATAGCAACGCGACTTTCATCCAGGCTGACGTCACAAAGCTGGACTTCCCCGACAACAGGTGCGTGTTAATATATTATATATTTCCATCTATATATGTTAAATGAAGAACTATATATTACTCTGTTTAAGTGTTGTTGTCGTATTAGATTCATGTTTATGTTTCCTGCTCCTCAGCATCGACTTCATCTTCTCCAACTGGCTGCTGATGTACCTGAGTGATGATGAGGTCAAATCCTTTATACAGAAGATCCTTGCTTGGCTGCGGCCCGGCGGCTTCCTTTTCTTCAGAGAGTCCTGCAACCACCGCTCAGGTACTGATCCGACAAACAGCCTCTCTGCCTCATCACATTATAGGTTGAACACAATAATTAGAAGAAATTGCTGTTGCTGCTTGTTAAGGTGACATAAAGCGGGACTTGAACCCCACCTGCTACCGCACTGAGGCCCAGTACAGCCACCTGGTCACGTCACTGCAAGTGGAGGAGCCTGAGGCCGAACAGAAGTTCGGTTTTGACATTGTGTTGAGGAAGAAAGTTCAAACCTACGTTGAGGTAGAGTCACACCACATGACACGCTTCTATGTAAAAGGAAAGGACAAATCACATATGCCGCTCCCTCCTTCTTCTGTCCCAGATGAAAAACAACCCAAATCAAATCTGCTGGCTGTTAGAGAAGGTCCCTCGCTCCTCCAGCGCCCGGAACGGATTCAGCACCTTCCAGCAGTTCCTGGACAACCAGCAGTACACCAGCCGCGGCATCCTGCGCTACGAGAAGATGTTCGGGGCTGGATACGTCAGCACCGGCGGGCCCAGCACCACCAAGGTAGAACCTGAACCTGGGGACGACCACAGAGGAGAGCAGAAGTCAGAAAAAGTAAACAGCTTCCTGATGTGTGTGTTTACAGGAGTTTGTGGACCTGCTAAACCTAAGGCCCGGCCAGAAGGTCCTGGATGTGGGCTGTGGCATCGGTGGAGGAGACTTCTACATGGCAAAGGTTCTGTAGGAGGCAACAACAGTGATGCTAGAAGAACTTCACGCTATAATGAAGGTTTTTACGATGCCTTTCAGACCTTCGGCGTTGAAGTGCTCGGCCTGGACTTGTCGGACAACATGGTGGAGATCGCCATGCAAAGGGCGGCCAATGAGAAGCTACCATCAGTAAGTCTAAAAGCCTGACGGGCCGGCTCCGCAGCTGCTCCGATCCAGGTTTCTGACGGCTCGTGTTCCTCCTCAGGTCCAGTTCGAGGTGGCCGATGCCACCAAGAGGTCGTTCCCCGAAGGCTCCTTCGACGTGATCTACAGCAGAGACACCATCCTGCACATAGACGATAAACTGGCTCTCTTCAAGCGCTTCCACGTGAGACACTGACGCAATGTCACCGTTTCCAAGCTCTTCTCTGAGGAAGTCGTTGAGGTGGTATTTTGTCATGGTTTGTCATATTGTCTCCAGTCGTGGCTGAAGCCCGGCGGCCAGCTGCTCATCAGTGACTACTGCTGTGGGGAGAAGCCCTGGACGCCAGCGTTCGAGGCCTATGTCAGTCAGAGAGGCTACGTCCTCTACACCCCAGCACAGTACGGCAGGGTCGGTATAACGTCATGTGACGGGTGTTTATGAACCACGTGTAATGCACACATGCGTCCACTTGGCGGGGCTGTTTCCACTTCACCTCACTTGAGCCTGTCTCGTTGTAGTTCATCGAAGAGGCAGGTTTCTGCAAAGTCCGGGCAGAGGATCGGACGGCCCAGTTCATGCAGGTCATTGAGTCCGAGCTGCAGAGAGCAGAGGCCATCAGGGGCGAATTCACTGAGGTTAGCATGCTTACAAGCACACTTGGAAACTGAAACCAATGTTAAGATGATGCAGACGGCATTGTGGATCAACCGAGCAGAACCAACACGAAGCTGATTTGCTGCCTCTGTCCCTGCAGGAATTCTCTGAGGAGGACTACTCAGCTATAGTGAACGGATGGAGGGAAAAACTGCAACGCTCCAACAGCGGAGACCAGCGATGGGGACTGTTCCACGCAACCAAGGAATGAGTGAAGATCAAAGACAATAAAAGGGAGAATGAAAGCTCTGCTTGTGTCCTTATTCTCTAAGCGTTTGCCTTTGATATGCATTTAATGGGTTTAGAAAAAATTTGTGATATTGTTACAATGTGCCAAATAACTTAAACATAACCTGGTCATTAAATGGTCAAAGAAATGTTCAGAACTGATCTGGTTGTGATGGTTTACGAGGACAAACATATTGTACAGCTCTCCTACAGCTGACGGATGCAAACTTGTCAGACTCATACTTTTACTACGTGCCCAACCCTTCCATTTTGAAAAAAACAACATTTAAGTTTGTTCCCCCACCTCAGTGACGCATTGTCAGTTTAATTAAAGTAACAAAAGGTGCGAAGCCCAAACACAGTTTGTTTTCCGCACACATGTCACGTAATTTTAAAACCCGTCACGTGACTAATAATTGTTAGTTACAGGTAGTACCAACACTTTAAGAGAATTTTGTGAATTTTTCATTTTGTGTTATTCCCAGTGTGTGTGTGTGTGTGTGTGTGTGTGTGTGTGTGTGTGTGTGTGTGTGTGTGTGTGTGTGTGTGTGTGTGTGTGTGTGTGTGTGTGTGTTGTAATCACTGGGGGACCCAGGATAAGAGCGCCACTATTTTGACGGCAGGTTTGCGTGACTGTGATTTCCTCTTCTCCTCGAAGACGCAGCGTCACGCCCACCGCCGCGTCTGGCAGCGTCTCTGCGCTTCAGGTTCAGCAGGTCCACAAACTCCAGCAGAGCCTGGAGTTGTGAAACATGGCGAGGTTAAGCGAGCATGGAATCAGCTCAAGTTCCGTAAGTCTTATGAGTGGATTCTGGTTCCGCGGGGCGAAGCGGGGGGAGCGTGGGGCCGCAGGGTGACACTGACAGACTCACTTCTTCACCTTTCTCTTCCAGATGAGCCCATCCTTCCTGAACAGCAACTCCACCAGTCACGCCGGGCCCTTCAGCGCGGTGCCAGAGCTCAAAGGTACTCCCTGCAGCTTTGTGTGCTTTTGTACTTTTGTACTTTTGTGTACTCTTCCGTTGTCGTGCTCAAAGTGGCCTCCACGTGTTATTGTTTGCACTGGTGCTGGACTTCCTTTTTTATATTCAGAACGTTATTATTCCTGCCCGTCAGTACCTGTGGAACGTGTACATGTGCAGTCTGAGGTGGACTCACCTCAATTTCAATTTAATTTATATAGCGCCAAATCACAACAAAATTATCTTAAGGCACTTTACACAGTGGGCAAGGTGATTAGGCAAAAGCAAGCGTCAAATGTAGTTCTCCTAAGTTTTAATAGAGTGAAACTGAATTAGTGAAAGTTGTGAAACCAGATTGTACTTGTGACAGGGCGGCAAGAGCCCACACGGAAAGGACGCCAGGGGAGGCAGAGGAGGACGTTCACAATTGACAATATGTATTCTTTAAAATGAATTGCTCAATAAAAACAGCAAACGAGGTAAGTTAAGTCGTATACGCACACCCAAAAGCAATACAAAGCAAAATCACACCATGCATGGGACAAAACCACAGCCATCAAAAATAAACAAAAGAACAAAATAGAAACCAAAGCAAAACCAAACAACCGTTTATAACAACTATACTAATTTAACAAAAATAGAAATGAGTCAACAGTTATAATGCGCAGACACACACACACTCACCCACACGCCAACAATCACTGGCGTCGTTGAAGGGCACAAACCCGTGGGTCACTTGTGGTTTTCAGAACCAAAGCAGTAGTTTGGATTGTAGTGCAACTGTGCTTCCCAGTCGCTGCCCCCACAGTTGTCGCCTACCAGCGAGACTCTGCACTCCCCAGCCGCTGGCGCGCTAAATTAAAAAAACACGGTAAACTACCAGGCAGAGAGAAACTGAGGGATTGAGGGTTACCTGAACACCACCCGCCGCGACTCGAGCTAATACCAGCCCGGATAGCCTTTATTATGACGCTCATAAGTAGCTCATAAGCGCTGTGCCTCGGGGGGGAACCAAAACCCCGCATCACCACACCTACAGCAGCTCCTCTTACCTATACCACGCACCTCTGCAGCCACGGATGAACCACGAAGGATCTTATTCAGGTGCTCACCTGCGCTCATGGGCACCAGCCACAAGCCAACAAAGTGACCTGATCAGGTGTTCACCTGCACTTAAAAGCACTAGCTCGGCCCGCCTCCCGGGGAGCCAATTATTTCCAATCTTGCCTGGCAGGTGGGTGGGGCAAGCCTCCACACAACCACATCTACCCCTGGCCTTTTAAATCGTCGTCCCGACGATGAAACCACTTACAAGTACAACCAGGGCCTAATAAACACAACTTGAGAGCTTGACAGACTCTACTGACCTGCTCATAGGAGCACTAACTTGCCTATCTACTGGGCGTGGGAGGAGGGAGACCTGCTGTGGACCGAGAAGTGCGGCGCAGCAATGATTCGTAAGTATCAGACTGGCTTGGTACTGATGACTGCTAGGGCCCAGATGGTAATGGGTCCGAAGCAGAGCCGAGGACTTGGGAAGCACCAGCCGACTCACTCAGAGGCAACGGGTTGGCAATAGGCTGCTGGACATCTGATACCAACACCCAAAGTTTACCGTCCGGAGGGTCATCAGGTTGATCCTGTGCAGCTGGTGGCAGCTCTGGTGGAGGAACAACCTCCACTGGCCTGGCAACGCACTTCAAGAACTCTCAGTTCTCTTTTCACTTTGTGCAGGTGGTGTACGGGTGCCACGGTGTAAACTGCTCCACCCTCAAGAGGAGCCTTGACAACCTGATGTACCTCAGGATTCCACAAATCCTGGATCTTATGGCGCCCTCTGACACCACACTCTTTAACATAGACCCGCTGACCAACTTGCTGGGGTTGATCTCGTACCCGCAGGTCATATCGTTCCTTTCTACGGGCCGCAGCAACAAGTACCTGCTCTCGTGCGCAGTCAAAATGCTTAGCCACCCAACCCTGTATGTACCTCCCCTGGACGTGGTTCTTCCACTCAGCCCAAGAGAAAATCAATGGAGAGCCTGGGTTCCTGTCCAAACATCAAGTAAAATGGGGACTCTCCAGTACTTTGGTGAGGCGTAGTGTTATAAAAAAAAGAGGACCTGAGGTAAACAGGAAACCCAGTCCCACTTCTGTGAGGGAGGCAACGTACGCAGAAGATCATGAAAAGTGCGGTTGAAACATTCTCACTGCCCATTCCCCGTTGGGTGGTAGGGTGTGCTGCGAGATTTAGTCACAGTGTACAACAAGCAAAGCTGCTTAATCAAAGCGCTCTCAAAACTTCTACCTTGATCTGAATGTAGCCACTAGGAACACCAAACTTGTAGAACCACTCCAGAACTAGTACCTGGGCCATCGTGCAGGCCCGTTGGTCACGTGTAGGAACTGCTATCGTAAATTTTGTGAAGACATCTGTCATCACCAGAACATTCTCCCGCCCACACCGAGAAGGCTCAAGTAAGGTGAGGTCGATAGCAAGGATCTCATTGGGTCAGAAGGCAAGTAGGTGTCCCAAAAAACTATGAGGTGCCTGTCCTGTGTCTTTAGTGTCTGTGTCACCGCTCACACGCCTGTACCCAGTTCCTGATGTCAAGAGGCATACCTGGCCAGTAACACCGCTGCCAAACTAGTTCCATGCTCCCTACCCTAGTGGCCATGTTGATGCAGCTGGCACAAGGTCTCTTGCTTAAGGGCGTCAGGCAAAAGTAGCCGCAAAAATTCCTCTCCCCCATCAGGTCAATAGACCCGCCGGAATAGAAACCTGTCTTTTTCTACTAGGCAGTCCCACTGGAGCAATAGCGCCCGAGCAGGCTCAGAAAGGGACTGCCGTTCAGAAGGAGCGGGTTGAGTTTTCCGGTGCCAAAATGGAAGAACGTCTCTCAACAGAGGGTCGCTCTCCTGCAACGAATGCACGTCAGAGACAGAGTGAGACGGGAGAACAGAAGTCACTGATTGGCTGACTGATGTAACTGGATCTCCGGGCAAGCCTTGTTGCAACTCGTCAGGGACCAAAGTGCTGGGCAGCCACATAGTCTCAGGCTCCAGCTTGGTGGTGCATTGCCGGTAAAGAGCATCCGCATTTTTATTTGTACGGCCTGAGCAGTACTTGATTTCAAATTCAAATGCAGCTAACTGAGATGCCCGATGCTGCTCGGTTGCCCCCAATTTGGCAGTCAGCAGGTAGCTCAAAGGATTATTGTCTGTATACACCAAACACTTGTGGGCCTAAAGATACTCCCTAAACTTCTCGGTCATGGCTCATTTGAGCGCAAGAAACTCTAATTTCATAGAGCTATAGTTATCCATATAACGCCACTGGTTTCACCCCGCTGGCTGTCTCTTGCGAGAGGACAGCCCCAAGCCCATCATGGCTGGCATCGATCTCCAAAAGAAAGGGGCAACCAAAGTCTGCATAAGCCAACACTGGAGCAGACACAAGCTTGGCTTTAAGACCCTCAAAGATCTGTTCACACTGAGGGGTCCACTTTGAGGCTAGAGCTTGGCCTAAGCCTCTTTTAGCCCCTTTGCCCGACAGCTCGGCTACTACACGATGCCTAGGACCTGCCAACTTCGTAAAACCTTTACGAAGTGGCGATAATAACTGGCAAAACCCCAAAATGTGCACAACTCAGACACCTGTTGAGGGCGCCTCCATCCAGACACTGCCTCAACCTTTTTGGGATCCGTAGAAACTCCCTAACCGGGGATGACATGGCCCAGGTATCCTACTTCCCGCTGAAAGAATGCACACTTTTCAAGCTTTGCCTTCAGTCCTTCATTGTAAAGACGACCCAGGTCTTTGAAGATGTTGGCTGATGGAGGACAAGAAAACAATGATGCCGTCGAGATATAACAGGAGAAACTGCCCTTGCTGGTCCCCAAACATTCTCTCCATCAACCTCTGAAAGGTGCTTGGCACATTACACAGGCCAAACGGCATCCGATTAAACTCAAACAGCCCAAATAGGGTACAGAATGTCGTTTTTGGCCTGTCCTGTTCTGCCACCGGCACCTGATTATAGCCACTGGCTATATCGAGAGTGGAAAACCTGCAGCCTCCAGCCAACGCATCCAGACTTTCCTCAATTCGAGGCAGGGGGAAAGCATCTTTCCGGGTTTTGTGATTAAGGAGGCGGT
The DNA here is from genome assembly GCF_900634795.4 of Betta splendens. Taxonomy (NCBI): domain Eukaryota; kingdom Metazoa; phylum Chordata; class Actinopteri; order Anabantiformes; family Osphronemidae; genus Betta; species Betta splendens. Next base: position 12,667,821 of record NC_040890.2, on the reverse strand, counting down.
AATCTACACACTAGCGCAGACCGCCATCCTTCATTTGCACCAACCCTATGGAAGAAGCATATGGACTGCTGCTTTCCCGAACCACCCACTCCAAAAGCTGGTTAATATGAGCCTTAAATGCCTTAACGGGGGAATACGGCATACCGTTGTCGGACCGGCAAATCATCGAGCAGAGGTATGTTGTGGGAGAGCAGGTTGGTACAACCCGAATCATGCTCATCTGAGGCAAACACTGATTCATATCGTTGTAACAGGGATCTGACCTTTTCCTGATCATGTTGTCCTAGTGCTGACAGATCCAAGGGCCTCACCTTGTCAAACACGGTGGGAACAACACACTGACCACTGACAGTTGCCAGTGTCGCTCGCTCTTCTGACACCCCTGCAGGGAGGCTAATTACCTGAGCCTTGCCAAGATTACCAAGGCTTGTTCGAGGATACAGAAGGACAGCCACTGTTCCCACGTTCGCCACAGGCACATTTGCAGTGCCTCGAACCACCCGCCCTACACACGATGACAGCAGCAGTCCATCCGGTAACCCAACCTCAGGGGGCTCTAGTAATGCAGTTGGTACTGATGACAATGCAGCAACCAATTTCATAGTGTCCCCCGGCACACGCACTGGTTGTCTGCCTCGAACCCGCACCATGTCATTGAGAACATTAGGCCTGCTATCTCCTCGCCCATGGCATCTCTGCAGAGCATCATGGACTGAACGCGGTGCCTGCAGCACATCAGGTGATTTAAACAGGGAAACCCTTAATGATCCAAAAAGCTCCTTATAACACCGCCTTATGACATTCATCCCCAGGAAACCAGGAGTGATGGGCAAAGGGCCAGGTGAATCTTTTACGACTAAATCCCACAACAAGACATAACCTATGCACTATGTAGAGGATGGCCAAGCCATTTGCTGTCCTTGGCCGCACCCAATTACATAAACAAAGACACTCCTGCCCCAAGGGGGCGAACTGTTCTGCAAACAAACTCTCAGGGATGGTGGATGGTGGCCAGGCTGACAATTTCTACCTGAAAGGCGCGGGGCTTGTAAGGATGCTACAGTTTGCGTAAGTTGGTTCAACTGTTCTTGTTGTAATTTCATCAAATCTCCCAAAGTGGGTTCCCCTGCCCGGGCAAAAGAGCCAGTCTGAATGCCACCCTGCACACTGTATTGAAGGCCATATGCAGAGGGCAGGGATGAACTCCTCTCCCTAAAACTGGCTGGCAAACCCTCTCGTTCCCACGTCATGGCCTCCAAACGCAACTCCAACAATGAAATCATAGTCTGGCAGCAAAAACATTGTCTGAGAGTCCTACGCAGGGAACCATCAAGGACATGCTCCATAAACTAGTTACAAAGCATTACCTCTGTGTTAGGCATCCCATCGGGGGCACTGAATGGTAGTTGTAGGATAATCTGACCACCATGGAACATGACAGAGTAGACACAGAATCTGGTGTCGGTGAGACAACTTACTCGTGAGCTTTTATGACGTGATTAAGGCTGATGATGAAGATGAAGATGATGATGATGATGATGATGATGATGATGATGATGATGATGATGATGATGGTGACGATACAAAGTTTACAAGATACAAAGACCGTGTGGTTTGATCAGTACCCTTGGCTCCGCTTTTCCTCAATCTGTGAGATCCACGTGCACGTGAACATTAACGCGTGTTTAGTTTTTAACGAAGGCTGAGTTTGTTTATGTTGTGTTTACACCTTTAATCGTGATCATTTGGCCCCGGGGCCACAATTGGTTCTGAACTGACCGATCAAGAATTCACAAAAAGGGTCTCTGACCTTTGCTCATATATTTCAGAGAAAATATGGATGGTTCTGTTTTAAAGACAGAATTGATTGTCAGGGTTTTCTTCTCATCTCTCTGATTTGTTCCACTTTGTTTAATCTACAATGAGGTACTTCTTGTATGATTATATATGATTATTATTATTAGTATCTACACAGACACATTGTTGGTCTCACTTCATCTTTGTGCTTCACAGTCCGTGACCAGATGACAAAGTTCTGGAAGGAGCACTCCAAGGCTGCCACCGTGGAGGAGATGATGCTGGACTCTCGGGCCCAGGAGATGACTCAGCATGAGCTGCCGGAGATTCTGTCCATGCTGCCGGCGCTGGATGGATTCAGAGTGCTGGAGCTGGGCGCAGGCATCGGGTGAGAGCCCCCATCTGAAGTAAGGGGTGTGAGCGAGCGTGGGTGTGAAGGTCGGCGCTCATCGCTCCGGAATCGGAGAAAAAGGAGTTTCACGCTGACCTGGTCTTTAAGTGGGGGCCAGTGATACGACAGAGCTGCTTATTAGACTTGACACGTAGAAATGTGGGTGGCCGGAAGAATGTTGAGCATCTACTGATATCCCCACAGTCGATACACCAGACACCTGCTGGCCAGAGCTGCACACGTCACAGCTGTGGACTTCATGGAAAGCTTTATAGAAAAGAACAGACAGGACAACGGTCACCATAGCAACGCGACTTTCATCCAGGCTGACGTCACAAAGCTGGACTTCCCTGACAACAGGTGCGTGTTAATATATTATAGATTTCCATTTAAATAAATAATAATAAATAAATTAACACTTAATAGTCCCACAGTGGGGAAATTCATTCTCTGCATTTGACCCATGGGGAATGGGTCAAATGCAGAGAATGAATTTTGACTTCGCTGAATGTCAGCGCAAAGTGTCTTGCTCAGGGACACACCTGATGCCGAGGCGGGGGATCGAACTGCAGACCTTTTGCCTTCCGAGGTCGACACGCTACCAACTGAGCTACCAGGCGATTTCTCTGCATTTGACCCATCCCCTCAGGGAGCAGTGAGCTGCCAGACTGAACGGCGCTCTGGGAGCTTGTGTAAAGTGACTCGCTCATGGTCACACCTGATACGGAGGCAAGGATCGAACCGCGGACCTTTGCCTTCCGAAGCCGAACCGTTACCAACTGCGCTACCAGGCCATTTATATATGTTAAATGAAGAACTATATATTACTTTGTTTAAGTGTTGTTGTCGTATTAGATTCATGTTTATGTTTCCTGCTCCTCAGCATCGACTTCATCTTCTCCAACTGGCTGCTGATGTACCTGAGTGATGATGAGGTCAAATCCTTCATACAGAAGATCCTCGCTTGGCTGCGGCCCGGCGGCTTCCTTTTCTTCAGAGAGTCCTGCAACCACCGCTCAGGTACTGATCCAACAAACAGCCTCTCTGCCTCATCACATTACAGGTCAAAGACAATAATTAGAAGAAACCGCTGTTGCTGCTTGTTAAGGTGACATAAAGAGGGACTTGAACCCCACCTGCTACCGCACTGACGCCCAGTACAGCCACCTGGTCACGTCACTGCAAGTGGAGGAGCCTGAGGCTGAACAGAAGTTCGGTTTTGACATTGTGTTGAGGAAGAAAGTTCAAACCTACGTTGAGGTAGAGTCACACCACATGACACGCTTCTATGTAAAAGGAAAGGACAAATCACACATGCCGCTCCCTCCTTCTTCTGTCCCAGATGAAAAACAACCCAAATCAAATCTGCTGGCTGTTAGAGAAGGTCCCTCGCTCCTCCAGCGCCCAGAACGGATTCAGCACCTTCCAGCAGTTCCTGGACAACCAGCAGTACACCAGCCGCGCCATCCTGCGCTACGAGAAGATGTTCGGGGCTGGATACGTCAGCACCGGCGGGCCCAGCACCACCAAGGTAGAACCTGAACCTGGGGACGACCACAGAGGAGAGCAGAAGTCAGAAAAAGTAAACAGCTTCCTGATGTGTGTGTTTACAGGAGTTTGTGGACCTGCTAAACCTAAGGCCCGGCCAGAAGGTCCTGGATGTGGGCTGTGGCATCGGTGGAGGAGACTTCTACATGGCAAAGGTTCTGTAGGAGGCAACAACAGTGATGCTAGAAGAACTTCACTCTATAATCAAGGTTTTTACGATGCCTTTCAGACCTTCGGCGTTGAAGTGCTCGGCCTGGACTTGTCGGACAACATGGTGGAGATCGCCATGCAAAGGGCGGCCAATGAGAAGCTACCATCAGTAAGTCTAAAAGCCCGACGGGCAGGACTCCGCAGCTGCTCCCATCCAGGTCTCTGATGGCTCATGTTCCTCCTCAGGTCCAGTTCGAGGTGGCTGATGCCACCAAGAGGTCGTTCCCCGAAGGCTCCTTCGACGTGATCTACAGCAGAGACACCATCTTGCACATAGACGATAAACTGGCTCTCTTCAAGCGCTTCCACGTGAGACACTGACGCAATGTCACCATTTCCAAGCTCTTCTCTGAGGAAGTCGTTGAGGTGGTATTTTGTCATGGTTTGTCATGTTGTGTCCAGTCGTGGCTGAAGCCCGGCGGCCAGCTGCTCATCAGTGACTACTGCTGTAGGGAGAAGCCATGGACGCCAGCGTTCGAGGCCTATGTCAGACAGAGAGGCTACGTCCTCTACACCCCAGCACAGTACGGCAGGGTCGGTATAACGTCATGTGATGGGTGTTTATGAACCACGTGTAATGCACACATGCGTCCACTTGGTGGGGCTGTTCCCACTTCACCTCATTTGTGCCTGTCTTGTCTTAGTTCATCGAAGAGGCAGGTTTCTGCAAAGTCCGGGCAGAGGATCGGACGGCCCAGTTGATGCAGGTCATTGAGTCCGAGCTGCAGAGAGCAGAGGCCATCAGGGGCGAATTCACTGAGGTTAGCATGCTTACAAGCACACTTGGAAACTGAAACCAATGTTAAGATGATGCAGACGGCATCGTGGATCAACCGAGCAGAACCAACACAAAGCTGATTTGCTGCCTCTGTCCCTGCAGGAATTCTCTGAGGAGGACTACTCAGCTATAGCGAACGGATGGAGGGAAAAACTGCAACGCTCCAACAGTGGAGACCAGCGATGGGGACTGTTCCACGCAACCAAGGAATGAGTGAAGATGAAAGACAATAAAAGGGGGAATGAAAGCTCTGCTTGTATGGGGTGCCGAATGTAAAAGGAGCACCTACAACTAGTTTTCTCACATTTAACTAAATGACACAACATGTTTTCTCACATTTAGTTAAACGTGCAAAAGTCTAAATGTAAATGTTAAATATAAAAGTAAATGTTAAATATAAATGTAAATGTAAAATGTTAAATGTCAAATGTAAATGTTAAAATATCGCTGGGTGCAAAACTGAATATTTAAGTAGACTCCACCCCTATGATCCTAGATCAGTGACGTATACTCAAACGCCTCAAACAGGATCAGTGGACGACAATACTGGAGAGAAACCTAAAGTCAAAGCCATCATGGCCGCCAGCTCCAACTCCCTCCCGTTAGCGGAGATTGAACGGGCTGTAACGGCAGGTGTGCGGGCTGAGGCTCCGCTTCAAACTGCCGTTCTGTTATAAACACTATTAGTGGGGAGTTAAGTAGGTTTGAATGGAATATTTCTGTGGCGCCGGTGCAGAATTAGTTGGCTAACTATACTAGCTAGCCGAAGTTACGTCCACGCTAAAAACAAAAGATTCCAGATCAGATGTGGGCGGGGTTTGCGTGCACTGTTTGAGGCGTTTGAGTTCGCGTCTCTGATCTGAGACCAGCGCTGTTTGAGGGTAGGGGTAGAGTCTACTTGCACATTCATGAATATTCAGTTTTACACTCGGCAAACATTTAACATTTACATTTAACATTTAACATTTACATTTAACATTTAACATTTAACATTTACATTTAACATTTACATTTAACATTAAACATTAAACATTAACATTAACATTTACATTTAACATTTACATTTAACATTTAACATTTAACATTTACATTTAACATTTGACATTAAACATTTACATTTAACATTAACATTTAGACTTTTGCACATTTAACTAAATGTGAGAAAACATGTTGTGTCATTTAGTTAAATGAAAACTAGTTATAGGTGCTCCTTTTACATTCGGCATCCTATATGCTTGTGTCCTTATTCTCTAAGCGTTTGCCTTTGATATGCATTTAATAGGTTTAGAAAAAATCTGTGATATTGTTACAATGTGCCAAATAACTTAAACATAACCTGGTCATTAAATGGTCAAAGAAATGTTCAGAACTGAACTGGTTGTGATGGTTTACGAGGACAAACATATTGTACAGCTCTCCTACAGCTGACGGATGCAAACTTGTCAGACTCATACTTTTACTACGTGCCCAACCCTTCCATTTCGAAAAAACAACATTTAAGTTTGTTCCCCCACCTCAGTGACTCATTGTCAGTTTAATTAAAGTAACAAAAGGTGCGAAGCCCAAACACAGTTTGTTTTCCGCGCACATGTCACGTAATTTTAAAACCCGTCACGTGACTAATAAGTGTTAGTTACAGGTAGTACCAACACTTTAAGAGAATTTTGTGAATCTTTTACTGTCATTCCCTGTGTGTGTGTGTGTGTGTGTGTGTGTGTGTGTGTGTGTGTGTGTGTGTGTGTGTGTGTGTGTGTTGTAATCACTGGGGGACCCAGGATAAGAGCGCCGCTATCTTGACGGCAGGGTTGCGCGTCTGTGCCGCCGCCTCGCGGGGACTTCCTCTTTTCCTCCGAGGACGCAGCGTCACGCCCACCGCCGCGTCTGGCTGCGTCTCTGCGCACACACGAAACCAGCAGAGCCCGGAGATCGCGAAACATGGCGAGGTTAAGCGAGCATGGGATCCGCCTGAGTTCCGTAAGTCTTACGAGTGGATTCTGGTTCCACGGGGCGAAGCGGGGGGAGCGTGGGGCCGCAGGGTGACACTGACGGACTCACTTCTTCGCCTTTCTCTTCCAGATGAGCCCGTCCTTCCTGAACAGCAACTCCACCAGTCACACCGGGCCCTTCAGCGCGGTGGCAGAGCTCATAGGTACCGTGGGCTGCAGAAGCGTCCGTCCGGCTCCGTGCGCGCTTCTCCCTGCAGTTTTGCGTGCTTTTCCTTTTTTGCGCACTCTTCCGCAGTTGTGCACAAAGTGGCCTCACGTTTGCGCTGGTGCTGGACTTCCTCTTTCATATTCATAACGCTGTTATTAATGCTGCCCGTCAGTACCTGTGGACCGTGTACATGTGCAGTCTGAGGGGGACGCTGAGAGCGGCGATTAGGCAAAAGTCCTAAGTTTTAGCAACAGTGAAACTGAATTACAGTGACAAGTGGTTAAACCAGATCGTACTGTAAAAAAAGAGTTAAAAAACAGACTTCCAATCACGTGATATGAGTCGCCTCCGTTTGCGCTTTCTACACCGCCATCCCCGCACCTTGTGCGCTCTTATTGGTGGAGACGTGCGGAGCGTCTGTTGGCTGCAGCGCTTTAAGAGGAACGAGGTGCATGAACACAGACAGGCTGCGCTGTGTTATTGCTGTCAGTCAAGAAAGAGTCAGCGGCAACCACACTTTAGGATGGAGAAATAAACTGACCTAGAACATGAACTCATATCAACAATGAAGCTTTTGCAACATTATAACACTGAATATATACGTAATACGTAATTGTTGCTTTTATTGTCTCCATGTCCTGAAAGGAAACCAGCTGATTTTGAGAAGCTCCATAGTCTCTTTTCTCCTGCGGTAGTGAATCCTCTTCGTAGATCAGCTGAGGTGCAGCTCTGAGTCCGCATACTGCACGCACAAAGCGTACACTCTTAATTATTGTAAAAGTGGTAATATTTGACTGTGTAGGAGTGATTTAGCATTAATCATTAGGGTTTGGACACGGGTGAACCGGTTGGTGTAGCTGCTCATGAAACATGCAAACATCAAGGAAATAACTTCCTAAAAAGCTGCTGGAACAAAGATTATATATGTGATAAAGCTGCTGATACACTGCTATGCTACTGTTATGGTCAGCTCGCTGTTAGTCCTAGTTAGACCCACAACAAGCTAAATGCTGATTGTGTCTTGGCTGCAGACAATGCATCAGATCCTGGGGTATCGGCCAAGCAGATCTGGATCGATGTCACCGATGAAGCAGGTCACCCCTGCCTCACGTTCACCGACAACGGCAGCGGCATGACTCCCAACAAGCTCCACAAGATGCTCAGGTGAGACCCGTGAGGCAGCATGGAGACACGCGGCGCTGCGTTCGTACGGGGGGACGAAAAACGCCATCATCGTTTCCTTCCACCCAGTTTCGGCTTCACGGAGAAGGGCTCGGCCAGGGCCAGCCAGCAGGCCATCGGCGTGTACGGCAACGGCTTCAAGTCCGGCTCCATGCGTCTGGGTCGGGACGCGCTCATCTTCACCAAGAACGGCGGCTGCCAGACCGTGGGCATGTTGTCTCAGACCTACCTGGAAAACATCAAGGCGCAGGCGGTCATCGTCCCCATCGTCCCCTTCAGCCAGCAAACCAATATCCTTCCAAACCGACGCCGTCGGCCCGCACGCGAGTGTGTCAGTGTGTGTGGAGTGTCCTTGACTCGGCCTCAGAGTCCCTGGTGGTGACGGAGGACTCAGAGGCCAGCCTGGCAGCCATCCTCCAGCACTCCATCATCAGCACCCGGGAGCAGATACACGCACACTTTGACTCCATTCCATCCAAGAAAGGCACCAAGATACTGATCTGGAACATCCGCAGGTCAGAATTTTTTTTTAATTATTATCTGATGACTGTAACCTCCAGCTCCAGCTCTGTTCTCGGGGCAGGTTTAATATGTACATATAGTCATACATATGCTTACATAGAGTCAACAATACAGATTCAGTGTTGACCAGTGAGCTTCAGAGGCTCGGGTGGTTGGACTCTATAGATTGTTGAGATGCAAACAAAGTCAAATAGGCATGAATAGACACATACGTTATTTGTTTAAGCACGCCTTTACACAAATACCACACGGCTCGTGTCCAGAAACACAGCCTCCGATCATCACATGAAGACGTTTTCAGACTGATTCACTTCCTCTTCACCCTGGAGTCAGTCGTCAGATCTCACAAAGTCCAGCCACATTCAAACCGGTGCACATAAAAGCCGACCTGAGCTACAGCACAGGGAGCCGTCCAGCCCCTTTAAACGCCATTCATGAGGCCTTGAACCTGGAAGAGCTGCAGAGTTGAGCATCTGTGCCCTCAGTAACGACTTGTCCTTTTAATGTTGTCTCAAAGGGCCAAAGACGCCAAGACGGAAATTGACTTTGAGACCGATGTCAGTGATTTTCGTTTGCCCAAGATTCAGATTGAGGAGCTGAAGAAGGGCCTGAGGAGCGGCGGGTCCGCGAGGGCTGAGCAGAGCATTCCGGACCTGCACTACAGCCTCCGGGTGAGTCACCTGTGTGTTCAGGCGTGTTGTCACGCATGGACGGAGGTCACGTCTTCACCCACGAGAGGTTTCATTGTTCTGCTGTAACGAGCTTCTTGTGTCGTAACAATGAGTGTAAATAAAACCAGTAATTATTACTTGTTAATAATTATAATTATGCGCCTACGTGTGCCAGCATCTTGAGTTCCTGTGGTTTGGGAGTAACACTGCCCCAGTTTTACTTTAAAGCCACAGCCTCGAGTTGAGTTTGAGTTGTTTATCCTCCAGCGTAAAGTGTGTAAAAAGCCAAATATCCCCTCTCTGCGTCTCAGGCCTACCTCAGTATTCTGTATATGAAGCCGAGGACGCAGATCATCCTGAGGGGGACGAAGGTTCTGGCCAAGCTGGTGTCCAGGAGGCTGTCGCACACGGAGCACGACGTGTACAAGCCCCACTTCAGTGTATCCACCGAGTTCCAGAGCTGGAGGAACGTGAGCACCACTCATTTCTGTTCACATGGCCTCAGAACCGTAAGTGGAGAATTCTGGGCTTCATCCGGTTATTGCGGTTCAGTGGCGCTGGTGGTAGGTTTATATGGTTGGCGGCGTTATCCTTGACCGAGCTGTCAGAAAGAGAAGGTGAAGGTGACCTTTGGCCTCAACCCGAACAAAGACCACTACGGCATCATGATGTACCACAAGAACCGGCTCATCAAAGCCTACGAGAAAGTGGGCTGTCAGCTGAAGGTGCAGCGAGGCATCAGCACTCACTTTTATCCCTCAGGACCCGTTTGGGTGCTGACTGACCCCCTCCTCGCCCTCTTACAGACCTCGGGCCAACGAGCGGGAGTCGGCGTCGTCGGCATCATCGAGTGCAACTTCCTGAAACCGGCTCACAACAAGCAGGACTTCGAGTACACCAAAGAGTACAGGCTCGTTCAGTCCGACTGCCTTCAAACGGACGTCAGCGCCTGTTCGTCTGCTGTTGCTCTGCTCAGTTTTCCCCTTTTCTCCTCCTTAGACTCACTTTGGGAGCGCTGGGCCTCAAACTGAACGACTACTGGAAGGAAGTGACGGAGAAGATGGCCAGAGAGCGAGAGCTTCAGTCTTTGGACCGACTTAAGAACGCTGACGAGTCAGTGTCAACCGTTAACGCTGCCCTGCGTCCGACACAGATGTCGCACATCTGTGGCTTCACGCTTTAGCAGCCGTCGCACATGGGTTTAAGCTTGCACTTTTATTATCACCACTGTAGGTGTCAACATCATTTTGATTCACCGGGGTTCAGATGTTCTACGTGTCTGTTCAGGATCCGATGGGAAACTTTCACGCTGACACTTACGTGAAAGTAAAATGAACCGAGCGAAAGCAGAGAATGGGAATCAGGAAGCAGACGTGTGTGGACAGGGAGCTTTAAACCTGTATCACCAGCTGAGCTTTGCAGCATTTGCATGACGTGAATTTGCATCAAAAAGGGTTCTAGTAGTATTTTATTGAAGATTTCCTTCATGCGTGTCTGCAGGAGTCCCATGTGGGTGCAGTGCGAGGAGTGCCTGAAGTGGCGGAGCGTCCCTGCACACCATTACAGCGCCGTTCCTGAAAGCTGGAGCTGCAGCCAGAACCCCAATCCACGCTACAGGTGGGCGGGTCTGAGTCATCCATTCATCTTCTTCATCCCGTCTTATCCTGCACTTACTGAGAGCAACACTCTTTAGGTTTCATGCCAATGTATGTATTGTTATATTAAATCCTTGTGAGGCCCTCAATTAATGTGGTTACAGATGTAAACATTTGGCTTTGGGTTAAGACTCAGACCAATAACCACAGCATCCGCTCCAGAGCCAGCGGCATCCGTCCGCCCCTCGGCCGCCTGCCGTCACTCAGAGAGGCTCACGGCCTCTTTAAAGTGAGCCGTGCCATCCAGTATCACAGACCTGCGCGCACGGAGGTCACCGTCGGCGCGTGGGCCCCGGGAGCCGAGCACCGGCAGCAGCCGAGCCCCTGAACCAGTCCTCTCTGTCTTACAGGAGCTGCTCTTCACCAGAGGAAGAGGAGGAGAGCGAGGAGCAGTTAGCGCCCAGCTACCAGAAAAACCACAGGAAGCAGTAAATTCTCCAGCCTTTAGTCCCGTCGGCCTGCGTCCGTGCATGCATGCGTCGCTCCTCCTGCGCGTCTCTGTGTGTGAATGCGGGTTCACGTACCGTTCTGTGGTTTGCCCCTGTCAGTTTCACATTCTCGTTTCCGGTGGTTGTCCACGTGACTGACAGCGAGATAAAAGCGCAAGATGTAGCCTGCAAGTTTCAGTTTTAGAGGATAAGGCTGAAAGGTCTTTACAGTGTTACATTTAAACTTGGTTTCAGTTTCTAAAAGCAGCGGTGAATCAATTCACCACAGTGAAAATGAATTCCCTCGAGTCTTATTTATCTGCTCGTGACTCTGTGACTTTTTTTACAGAGAGCACCCCAGAAATAGGAAGCGAGAGGCAGCGTTGGAGGTACGTGTGATGCGCGTGGACGAGGCTTCTGCTCCCGTGGCCTCACATTCATTGCCGCTTGTTTTACAGACGTGTGAGTCCCTGGAGTCGAGCGGGCATCAGACCCTGTCCCGGAGTTGGTCAGAGCCCGGACGGCTCGCGCTCCGGCCCACGCGCTCACCTGACCACTCGGCAGCAGGGGATGAGGGGCGGGCGGGGGGGGGGGGAGCCTGAGCAGAACCAGGCGGACGCACAGGTCCAGACCGAGCTCAAAGCCGAGGGCCGCCTGCAGCGGGAGGAGGAGGAGGGTCCAGCTTCACAGGGTGAAGAGGCCGAGAACGCGGAGCCGCTGGAGAGGCAGGAGGAGAGCGCGTTAAGGTGGGACGCGTGCCATTCTTTTCAGTCTGTTCAGTCCTTCTGCTTTATTATTTGGTCGACCTTCACGCTGGTTCTCCTCAGCCACAAGAGGAAGTTGGGGTCGTTATTCGACTGCCTGATGAAGAAGCCGCGTCTCCGTGAAGAGCGACGCGCTGATTCTGAGAGCGCGGCCGGAGAGACGGCGCCGGGCCTGGACCGGAACCTCCCCCGGGCCCACTGCCCGTCCTCCACCCAGACCGTGGTGGTCCCCCCGCTGAGCCGGGCGCCGGGCGCCGGGCCGCTGCCTCCAGAGGGCGGCGAGCGGCGGGCCACGGTGCAGAAGCTCGCTGCTTTGGAGAAGGAGGTCCAGAGGCTGAGGACGCTGCTGGGTCTGGACAGCGCTCAGGGGACGACGGAGGCCGCTGGCGGCTGCAGTGAGAAACCGGAGCCATCGGAGGCCTCGGGGAGGAGAGAGGTCGGCTGCCAGGCAGATGTAGCTGAGGTCAGCAGATTTAGTGTAATATAATGATGCCAAGGAATACGGTATGAAGCGATAGGCAGCTGAACAGTATTTATTGTTGCGACAGGGCTCTGCCTCGTCCAGCATCACGACCCAGTCTCTGCTGGTCCAGGATCAGAGACCTGTGTGTGCCCCCGAGGAGCAGCCTGAGCAGAACCGAGCCAGGAAGGAGAAGGCCGAGGTTCCAAGCCGGACGAGGGTCAGTGACGGCGAAGCCTGCGAGGACGGCAGGTGGGTAAAATCCTGCATTCATTCCAGTGCGTCTGCACGTGGGCCGTGACGTCAGCTGTCACGCGGTCCCAGCAGGTCCGCGCAGGAGGACCTCCGCGGCATCCGCAGCAACGTGGTGGTCCTGCTCACGGCTCTGCTGCCGCAGCTGGACCTGGCCGGCATCAGCATGGAGACCCCCGACGTGGACAACATCCTGCAGCAGATCATAGAGGTCAACTCGCTGAAGTTATGACCTGCCTCGTGGATTCTCCCTTGTTCTGACTGGAACGCGTAGCTTCAAAGCTCATGCATTGGTTACAAATGTTGTTTTTCTTACTCAGTTGTGTCATACTCTACCACGACTCTACAATACTATTTGTTATACTAGTGGTCCTTTAGGTTGAAATCTAGCACAGTTTTATGATCTTGTTTGGGGGATATAAATAATGTGCGTAATGAATGGTCGCAGCAAAACGTACAGTAGAACCACCTTTAATAGAACAGAAAGCTGTTACATTCTGAGTGGCTGCATTTATTATTGAATCTTAACATTTCTTTGTGTTGAGTTGTATTTCTGACCCGTTATGTACATGTTATTATTGTCTGTGTCACACTGTGCTTGGTCGTCTCTCTGCCCCACTGCTGTACATGTGAGTGTCATCCCTTTTTTTAAACGTGTTGTTTCTGCTTTTTTTATTTATAGCAGCTTATAGCACATTCTGACAGAGCAGCCATGCACGTTGATGAACGTGTTCACGTTAACAGACGCATTCACCTGTGCCCTAAAACGCTGGGACCCTCCTCTCTACAGTATGAGGCCTCTCCATGAGGCCGGTGCTCAATCAGACAGACCGCAGCCTCAGCTGTTCGCCACAAGGTGGCGCTGAAACACGATGAACACATTTCTTTTTAAGTTCAAGCATATTCACGATCACATTAAAGCGCGATTAGGGTTTACAGACTAACGGTAGCTGTTACCAGAGGTGAGATAAAATGTGTTCCTCACCAATAGAATATTTGGTTAAAAGTAATCAGATACTAAATCCGTTCTTTTTTGTCACTTATTTTCAGCTTTGTGTCTAATTTACTTTTATATATAATTGTATCTTTATTTTTATTACTGTTTTTGTACAAAACTATTTACCTTTGATATTAATAAAACATATCAGATGCTCGTGGCAAGATGGATCCTGTATAGTTTCTAACTTATTTAAACGTTATGATTAACGTTTAACTAATTTTCCTATGATGTCATTCGAATTTTCATTATTACAGTATTTTCTTATACATCCGTCTGGTGTGTTCAGCAAAACTCCCCTCAGAACGAAGTGTCCCATGGGCTGTTTCCCGTTACTTGCCTCCCCTCTCCATCGTCCCACCCCCCTCTGTCTATAAATATCCCAGCCCGCAGGAGGCGCCGCACAGTTTGAAGCCTTTGACCCGAGACGCGTTATGCCGCAGGTGCGCGTGACGACTGCGACGCTCGTGCTGCTGCCTCCGCTGCCGCTGCTGCTGCTGCTGCTGCTCTCCTCCGTGGGAGAAGTTCACGCGGAGGCAGCCGTCAGACGCTTTTACGTGGCGGCCGTGGAAATAGGATGGGACTACGTTCACCTGAACGAAGCGGACCCGGCGTCAGATCGGAGGTGAGCGGGTTCCTCTTCTGTTTACACTAAGTGTTCGTGCATCTCCAGTAAGTATCGGCGTGAATTAAATAATGATCAAACAAATCTGTCCATTATTGTATTGTGTTTCAGGGGGAAATCTAACACTGCTCAAAAGTACATCAAGGCGGTGTACAGGGAGTACACAGACGGCACATACTCTGTTCCCAAACCCCGGCCGGCCTGGGCAGGTGGGTCTCTCTCTTTTTGACCCAAACAAAGCCCGCTGTTTTATGCCTATGTACATGTGTGTGTCCTTTCGGTTGCAGGTATTCAGGGTCCGGTGATCGTCGCCCGGGCTGGTGACAGGGTGGTGGTCCACTTTAAGAACCTGGCCTCTCAGCCGTACAGCATCAGCCCTGTGGGGATCACCTACTGGAAGCAGTCTGAAGGTGGGTCCTTCCCCCGAAGCAGCGCTGTTCAATGACCAGCAGCGGTACGTTCTTCTTAGTCGAGCAACGAGCAGCAAACGGACTCAGCTTCGTGGCTGATGTGGATTTAGGAGAAGAAAGCCGCTTCCTCAACGGTTCTCATTATCTTGACTGTGCACGTTGTGATCGGTGCATTAGGGCCAAACGCTTTCAGCGCCTTTAAAATGACGCCACCTGCTGCAGAGAAGGCGACAGAACGGCCCCGATCTAAGCAGCTTTTCGGGGTTAAGGCCTTTCATCAGAGAGCCGATCCGGAGCAGCCAGTAAACCGTCACCCGGTAGCTTCTTATCCTGGGGCTTATCATCATCTGAGAAGCAGCCTCTGTGTCCGGGGACGGGTGTTTCCCAAGAACTCTCTTTGGCTCTGCCAAAAACGTACAGTCAGAGCATTTTTCCAGCGCTGAATCACTGGCCCTAGTTCAGCCGTGACTGCACAGATGTGTCCATTCCAGGAGCCGGCTACGATGACTCCACGGCCGGGCCTGAGAAGCAGGATGATGCCGTCGCACCTGGCGGGTACTATGAGTACGTGTGGGACATCAACCCCCACGACGGCCCCACGGTCAGCGACCCTGAATGCCTCACCTACTCGTACTCGTCACAGGTGGACGCGGTCAGAGACGTGAACTCAGGACTCGTTGGGGCCCTGCTCATCTGCAAATCAAGTCAGTGCTTCAAGTGACAAATGTAAAGGTGGGAATTAAATGTATCTAACAGCTTGTGTGTGTGTGTGTGTATGTGTGTGTGTGTGTGTGTGTGTGTGTGTGTGTGTGTGTGTGTGTGTGTGTGTGTGTGTGTGTGTGTGTGTGTGTGTGTGTGTGTGTGTGTGTGTGTGTCGCCCCAGGCGCCCTCACAGATGAAGGCCAGAGGAGAAATACAGCCTTCGTCCTGCTGTTTGCAGTGTTCGACGAGACCAAGAGCTGGTACGGAGAAGCTGGAGAGCGGGTGAGCAGAGAGAAGTTCAGGAGAAGTCACGGCAGGAAGGAATATCACACCATCAACGGATACGTCAACTCCACTTTACCAGGTGACGGACCGGCGGTGGGCCGGCTGAGGCGGGGAGTGGCATGCAGCTAACAGAGTGTGTGTGTGTGTGTGTGTGTGTGTGTGTGTGTGTGTGTGTGTGTGTGTGTAGGCCTCACATTGTGTCAAGGCTCGAACCCTGTGTTGTGGCATGTGATTGGAATGGGCACCGCTCCAAAAATCCACTCCATTCGGTTCCAGGACCACACTCTGCAGGTAGTTCAGGCTTTCACCGCACACACACACACACACACACACACACACACACACACACACACACACACACACACACACACACACACACACACACACACACACACAAAACATAAAACATGTAAGAAAAGTGATGTTTGAAAGGGTGCACTTTTGTTAATATTGTGTTTAGGTGTTGACTCACCGCAAGGTCGCCATAGAGGTGACCCCCATGACCTTCAGCACCGCAGAAATGAGACCCGCTGCTACAGGCCGCTTCCTCATCAGCTGTCAGCTACATTCTCACCGTCACGGTAAAGACAAAGGCCTCTTCCTCTGTCAAACGCCAGATTTATTTCTCCCATTTAACCCGCGCCTCCGATCATAATCCTGCCCCACCCAGACGGCATGAACGCATTCTTCGCGGTGGAGAAGTGCCCCGAGCCCGTCGTGCTGCCGGGACCCGACCTGCGCAAAGTCAAGCACGACTCCTACAAGGACTACAGCGAGTACGAAGATGACGATGATGAGGATTTGTACAACACGGTGAACGTCCAGTCTAAAAAGCCCCAGCTGCAGGCGAGGGCCAGCCGAGGACAGCAGTTTAGGACCTGGAGGCACTTCATCGCCGCCGAGGAGGTCACCTGGGACTACGCTCCTCACCTCCAGCCCACAGACAGGTAGGGGGGGTGGGGGGTGGGGGCTGGGACTGGGGCACGAAAGCGCTGGACTTGAACTGACTATTTCTCGTCGCCACAACAGCAAGCTGCAGTCTCGCTATTTAGCGGCAGCTCCACATCACCTGGATTACACGTACAAGAAGGTGGCGTACGTGGAATACACGGACGGATCGTTCACCCAGAGGAAGAACCCGGACAGGGCGCTGTTCGGGCCCGTCCTGAAGGGAAAGGTCAACGATGAATTCCACGTGAGTGAGGCGTCCGTGAGGACAGAACACGCGGGAGGGGGCTCGTTTTAAACGAGGAGCTCTGTGCTGTGTCTCCAGATCATTTTCAGGAACCTCGCCAGCCGCCCCTACAACATCTACCCCACCGGCCTTACCAAGGTCCTCCCGCTGCAGACCGCCGCAAACCGTAAGCTAACCGTCTTGTCCAATGCAAAATTGCTAATTGCTGCTAATTGGAGGTGCAGCTCATGCCGTCTGCTCGCGCCGATGCAGAGACGGACCTGCGCTCCGCGGCCGTGCCGCCCAACGGCACCCTGGGCTACGTCTGGAAGCTGACGGCGGACGACGGGCCCCTGAGGGGAGACCACCAGTGTCTGAGCCAGCTGTACCAGAGCACCGTCGCGCCAGAGAGAGACCTGGCCTCCGGGCTGGTGGGAACCCTGCTCATCTGCAAGTTTGACGCCATTGACACCAGAGGACGCCTGGTGAGAGGCGGCGACACGCAGCCAGCAACGCTCTGCTACTGTAACTGTACAGATGGTGACGTTTCTCTCACTGAATCTGCGGCTCCGTGCAGCTGGGACCTGATAAAGAGTGGAGCCTGGCCTTCGCTGTGTTCGATGAGAACCGGAGCTGGTATTTCAATGAGAACATGCAGCGGTCCAGCCAAAGGCCCGTCAACACCACAGACCCTGCACTGTACAAGTCCAACGTCATTTACAGTGAGTTCACTCCATGCACGTTTCTTTCTTTGATGCCTCTTAAAGTGTGGAAGCTGGCATAAATCACGCACGTACGTCTTTCTAACTCCTCCAGGTATAAACGGCATCATGTTCAGCGGACGTCGGTTCGCCATGTGTCAGAATGACGTCATCTTCTGGCACGTGGCCAACGTGGGCACGGAGAGCAGCTTCCTGTCGGTCTACTTCCCGGGAAACCCCTATCAGTACCAGGGCCTCTACCACTCGGTCCTCACGCTCTTCCCCATGACGGGCATAACCGTTCCCATGGAGACAGAGCTGCTGGGTAGGTCCAAGCATTCAGAGCTGAACTGAAGCTTCATAAAGACTCAAAGTCAGTGAATACATTTAAGCTTCTCGTCTCCTCTCCCAGGTGAGTGGGAGATAAGTGCCTTTGACGGCAGCCTCAGGAGCCGGGGCATGAGCATCCAGTACAGCGTCCGTGTTTGTGACACTGGAGACCAGCTAGTTGACCGCGATGACGGGCTCGAAGATGATATCTCTGACTACATTGACCAGATAAACCTGGGGCCGAGAGGGTTCAGACCTCAAGATCGCGCTGTTTTGGCTCAGCTGTGCAAGAGACTTAATAACAGCAGCAGTCGGTCATTGAATGCTTCTAGCCAAAGGGAAGAATGGGGCAGAAGTGAAGGAGGAGGCGCAAACTCCAGCAGGGGGTCGGAGGGAGAGATCCCTAAGGACGTCCTGCAGGAGGTGGATAGGGATGGGACTGAAGCTGGAGACACGGCAGGTGGCAGAGGCAGGAGGCAGGCAGAGAGCCCACAGAAGGAGACCAGGGACGAGCTAGAGGAGAGCAACGCCATCACCCTGAATACCAGGAAGTCCTCAACGGTAGAACCCGCTTATTCTAAAGAAATGGATGACATCTTATCAGAGAACCACATTGAGCTGGAACGCCTCACCGCAGCCAAGCTGGAGGACGCCAACGCCACGGGTCTCAGTCTAGAGCTCGATCTGGACTATGACGACTACAGCCCAGAGGTGCCGTTTGTTTCCTTACACGTCTCACCCACCTTTAAGTATGTTACTACAGTATATTAAAGGTTTTCATTTTAGGCGAACGACACGTCAGACATGTTGGACAAAAAAGACCTGAACCCACGATCTGGAGGGACCATATTTAACACTTATTACATCGCGGCAGAGGAGATCACCTGGGACTATGGCATCAGAAAGCCGCATCAGCTCATCAAACCCAGGTACTTGGTGTAGATATGATAAACCCAGTCTAGTGGATGTGCAGCAGCACTGACTAGCCTCCTTTAGGGAGATGCGTCGAGGGATGAGGAAGTTCCTGCCCGAGTACAAGAAGGTGGTGTTCCGCGCCTACACGAATATAGACTTTAAGCATCCTGCGGACAGAGTGGAGACTGATGAACACTTGGGGATCCTGGGACCTTTCATCAGAGCTGAGATTAACGACCTCCTCACCGTGAGTGATGGAGCAGATAATGAACCTTTTCCTGTAGTTACGTAGCTCTCTCTAGGTTTGGTCCTCCACATTTTTCCATATTTCTTTTTTTCCAAGGTGGTCTTTAAGAACAAGGCATCCAGACCGTACTCCTTCCACCTCCACGGAATCTACGACCGCAGCCAAGCGGCCGGTTTCACCCAAACCCAAACCCCCTTGGCTCCACCTGGGCCACCAGGAGAACCCGTACCCCCCGGAGAGGCGCGGACCTATAACTGGAAAATAAATAAGATACAAGGACCAACTGACAGTGAATTTGACTGCAAGACCGGGGCGTACTACTCTACTGTGGACCAGGTCCGTGTACATTTACATTTCGTTTTCTGTAAACCGTGACTTGAAGTAGATAACGACCTATTTCTGTGCTGCGTCCAGGAGAGAGACCTCCACTCGGGCCTCATCGGCCCTCTGGTGATCTGCAAGCAGGGGATCCTCCACACGCAGAACTCGCAGCTGAATGTGCAGGAGTTCTCCCTGCTCTTCCACACGTTTGACGAAACCAAAAGCTGGTACCTGGAGGAGAACCTGCAGCGGCACTGTGCCCCGCCCTGCCAGGTCAACACCGAGGACCCCTGGTACCACGACAGCAACACCTTCGCAGGTGCAGACGGGCGCAGAGTAGTGTTTTCACTCGACAGCGTGGTGCAGATAATTTTTATGTCCGTCCGTCTCGTCCCGTAGCGATCAACGGTTACGTGGCGGAGACGCTTCCTGGTTTACTGGCCGCCAGGCACCAGCCGGTCAGGTGGCACCTGCTGAACGTCGGGAGCAGCGAGGAGTACCATGTGGTGCACTTCCACGGCCTGCCCTTCACCATGCAAGCCGGACAGGAGCACCGCATGGGGGTTTACGGCCTGTTCCCCGGTGAGCACCCCCCCCGAACCATCCTCCTCCATCTCTGTGCCTGTGCTGCTGATGCTGACGTTGCCTGATGTCACCAGGTGTGTTCGGCACAGTGGAGATGAAACCCCCCACGGTGGGCACGTGGCTGGTGGAGTGCACCATCGGCGACCACCAGCTCGCCGGCATGAGGGCTAGACTGCTGGTTTACAATCCACGTACGTGCACACATCGTGAGCTTATTGCTTATAGGGCAAAGCAGCCCTACTAGCTAGCAACTAGCTAGCTAGCAACCAGCCTGAGGTGTGACATGACTACAGACTTGCAGAGTGGACCTGGACATTTGCTCACTCAGCTGCGTTTATTTTTGTGCCGCCATGCAGAATGTGTTTTGCCTCTGGGCATGAAATCAGGGAGGATCGAGGATTCCCAGATCACGGCTTCAGAACACATAGGTAAACTGGACTCTTAAAGTTTTCATCCACTATAGCAAACACAGAGAGAAGACTTTTGTGTATCCATAATAATGAACACCACAAATATGATATTCCAGTGTTGTACTTTCATTTCAGGGAGCTTTATAAAAGCTGACGTGAAGAGTATAACTGTTTACACATGTGTTTCCAGGCAGCTGGGAGCCCAGGCTGGCGAGGCTGGACCTGTCTGGTTACATCAACGCCTGGATGGGCAAAAAGAGGGTCTCATGGTTGCAGGTTAGAAACGAGGCCTTTTCTACAGGATGCGTGTGTCTGTATCTGTAGAGATGAACCCGGTCAAAATCAACCAAACTGTTGACGTGTGGCTTGTGCTGTTAGGTTGACCTGCTGCAGCCCACGCTGCTGCACCGGGTGCAGACGCAGGGCGTCCGATCCAAGCTGAGGGACAACTACGTCACATACTTCTCTGTGTCCTACAGTCTGGACCAGGAGACCTGGACCACGTACAGAGGAAACAGCACCAATCAGATCGAGGTGGGGAATGTGTGGTATTGGCCGGAGAGGCATTTGCCATCTGGTCCCAGTAAAGCGTTGATTCTTCAGGAAATCATTCCAATATAAATTCTCAGAAGTGGAATTGTGGAGTTGTCATAGTGCTGAGCGCTCCAGTAATGCGTCTGCTGCGTCAGGAAGGTGAACTCTGCACGGAGCCAAAGTAAAGCTTAGGGTTACGAGTTATGAGCTGATGATGCTGATGGGGCTAAAGGTCCTGACTGATCACTGGGGGTCTGTTTCAGGGCTTTGTAGGCAACATCGACAGCTCCACAGTGAATGAGAACGCCTTCATTCCGCCGTTCGTGGCTCGCTACGTCAGGATCCACCCTCTGAAGGCCGAGCTGAACGCCGCCATGCGAGTGGAGCTGCTGGGCTGCGATCTCAACAGTGAGTTGAGCCCGATTTCTCTGAGAAAACGTCCGCAGTGCGACATTCTGAGAACGTGTGGGTGCTGTGTGCGTCGGCAGGCTGCTCGCTCCCCCTCGGCCTCCAGAAGAAACAGATCCCAGACAGCGGCCTCAACGCCTCGTCCTTCCACTCGTCCCTGCTGCGGAGCTGGAGGCCGAGCCTCGGCCGCCTCCACCAGGAGGGCAGCGCCAACGCCTGGAGGCCACAGGTCCACACACACACTGACAGTACACACAGTAGAGCTGTAGAGTCACAGCAGTGTGATGTGGTAGCTGACCTGCCACTGTTCCACTGTGCCACACTGGTCTGCTGAGTGTTCCAGGATGCAGGATCTAGCAGGCGGCATTGATATTTTTGTCAGGTTGCCTTTATATTTAGATCAGGGAAGTGGTGGAGTCCTTTTTCTTTGTTTCAACCTTTCCTGTAGTCCAAAAACATTTGCTTATCAGTTGAGTAAAGTTGTTGTTTTTGTTTGTATGGCCAACTATTAATAGTTAAAAAAATGTATTAGCTATTTTTATCGAGACTTACTTACTTCAGAAAATAGCATTTATTTATTGGTATCATATTTATTTTTTAATGTTAATTGCTTCCTCACCACACCTTTTAGTTCAGTTTTTAACAGTGTTTCCCCTCACTCCAGAACAACAACCCCCACGAGTGGCTGCAGGTGGACCTGGGGAGGGTCATGCGCATCACGGGGGTCATAACCCAGGGAGCCAAATCGTTGGGGATCCAGATGATGGTGACAGAGTTCTCGGTTACTGTGAGTCACGATGGCCGCTCGTGGAGCAGCGCGTTAGAGGAGAGCTCCCTCAGAGAGAAGGTACAAAACACGCTTAAAAGCCCGGATATTAACGCGTGTGTGAACTGTATCCTGACTGTTGCTCCGCTCCACGTTTTCCTCAGATCTTCACAGGAAACAATCAACCAGATGAGGAGGCTCTTACCACCTTTGATCCTCCTCTGTTCGGCCGATTCCTGCGCATCCACCCGAGGGGTTGGGTCAACGGCATCGCCCTGCGCCTGGAGGTGCTCGGCTGCAACACGCAGCAACCGCTCTGAAGCACAAGATGGCTGCCAGGCCCCGGATGAGACCGCGTGATGTCATGTGATGTCATGGCATTCACTTCCAGAGTATGAACTTATCTGTTCTGTAGCTACAACTTTGTTTACATAACCTTCCCTTTTTTTCTGTGTGGAGGCTTTTATTACTGCTATGTCATAATGGAACTTTCCTTATTTTACTTTACTTCCCATGTAACTTTAAAGTTCCACTGTTGTGTCACCAGCATAGCAAACTAAATGGATGTAAGCTTGTGTACTGTAAATATTTAAGACTCTGAAGGATCTAAACAGTTTGACTGTTCATTGTGCATCACTGGAAAACGTTTTGGTTTTTTTGTTAATATTTTATTAGAATTAATAAAATAAAGACTGTTAATGTGTTTCAGTGCCTTTATTTTCACACCAGCTTGGATATGCACAAGTACAAAGAGCCATGTTCCCTTTATGGAGGCAAAGCAAACACAGGTGCACGCATGGAAATCTAAGCAACAATATCATAACTGTAGCGACTTGTTGCTCCATTACATCACACTTCACTCTGTCCTTTGTCTTTGTTCTCTTCCATCTCTCAGAACATTATCTTTGTTCTTTCTCTGTTCCCAAACTGTCATTTTGTCTTATCCACCTCCACCAGACTCCTATGGCAGAAACAAGCAGCTCAGCTCCAGTATTGTTCTGTAGAATGAAATCATGGACTCACTGGAGGAGAAAGTGTAACATCAACAAGGTACATGTGCCTTCCCTGTGTATTTTGTCCCCATTGTGTAAATGTTTTTGGATCAAACCAGCCTTTATCGCTCAACTATCAGCTCAGGAAGCCTCCAGGCTGGGAGTGTGTTTGGCCTGGAGGGATGTCACATTGCGGCACATTGAGCCTGGCCGTCACACGTTATCCCTGTGAAAACAATATGTGTGGCCTCAGCAGAGAGCACCTGTGCTCAGCTCTAATACATGAGGGTAGTACAGTATACAGCAGCTTCAAGAAACTCATCTCCACCAGAAACGAGTAAAGGACCCACTGCGTGGTGTGGAAACGGGTGGCAGAGATGATGAGGTTTTGTGGTGAACTTACAAGTAATTTCAAACGTCCCATTCTGGTAAAATGTGCCCTAACTTCTTCTTCTGTCTTCTTCTTTCAATTTGCAAAAGGTCAGGTGGGTAAAAGTTGAACTGTCTGTCATCACACTTACAGTATCAAGTGTTTATGGTGAGGACATCCTGAAAGATAGATAGAAATTATTACTATCAGTCAGATTTTAACATTCCACGCCCAACAAATCTGTGATCAGGAGGTTTATAGTAAATGTGTGGCTGGATCTGCTGGTCTGGTCTCCATTTAGTGATTGCCTCAATTTCCTTTGTCACAATCTGCTAGTGTGTAACAACAGAGCTATTTATATGTAGATAATTCAGTGAAGCTTGGTTGGTTCTCATAAAGTGGCAGGAAGGAAAACTGTGACACAACAGAAAGTATGACCAGGGTTTTATCACTGCCTCTTCCATCATCCCTTCCTATCAGGGTCTGAAGACCCCTGAGGGCCCAGAGGCCCCTGACTGTTAGACAAAAAGTTGGACCCGTTCTTCCCCACAAATAATAATAATAATAATTATTATTATTATTAATAGTTTACAGCAGAACTCCAGTACTTTCGAATTAGGTTGAATCCCTTATTACTCAGCAGGGCGTCAACCTGTCTGTATAGCATGCATGATTCTCCCAAGTCTCTATTTGGATGAGACATCATTTAAAAAAATCCTAAAAGTAAATATGACACAATCACAGAAAAATATATATTTCGCAGTAAATTTTTACATTACTGTAGATTTAACAAGTCATTTATTATTATTTGTATTAAGTAAAAAGAAATGTTTCAATATAATACTGTTCATTTCTTCTGTATATTATCTTTTATAATATATAAATATATTGAACGCCCACTTATAATAGTCATAATGTTTATGTAAACGTTTTCTTATTATTTCTTTTTTTTGTCCTGTCCGGCAGTGCAACAAGCAGTACGTATTAGGCTGAATGTCATATTGTAATGGACAATTTTGCTTTTTCAAGAGAAGTATATATATATTTATACTAAATATATAGATATATATATATATATATATATATATATATATATAGATATATATATATATATATATATATATATATAGATATATATATATATATATATATATATATATATATATATATATATATATATATATATATATATATATATATATAACTTTTTTTTTTTTTTTTATATATATATATATATATATATATATATATATATACTCCTCCTGAATGTTTGACTTTTCTTGTGATTTCTAAAGTTTATGTAGCTTAATGGTAACACTTAGGCCAGGTCAGTATTATGAAATAGAATTTGCTTGTCACTGCTTCGCCTGTTGTGGGTTTGTTTTTACATTAATACGTGAACTTCAGTGAATCAGTGAATGAGGGAGGGGCGACCCCTGCTGGACGGTCGGTAGTATTACATTAGTTACGGCGCAGAAACAGCTGCAGCGTTGACAGAGTGACGTGTCAAAATGCCCTGAAGGCATTAGTTAAGGATATTAGATAAAAGTTCTAATACACAAGCAGAATGTATGGTCCCACTGATTCTAACTGTATGAAGATGTGTATTGACAAGTCTGTTGTAGTGAAGTCGTAGCATTGCCAGTTGGCTTCTGCCTCCATATAAGAGATGTGTGACCTGCTTCATCCTTATTACTAAAATACAGAGGCTTGATCTTGATACAACTTGAGCTCCACGCGGCATTAGCAGACCCAACTAGTGTTGTTTGCTTTGGGGTGACACATGGACACACAGCCGGTAGCAGCCTGCTCTGTATGCACAGACGGAGCTCTGCAGCAAAGACCCGGCCTGATTGACCGCCTGGCTGGGAGGCGCTGGGGTTAAACGGGGGAACGGGAGTCAAGGGAGGAGGAATTAATGCCTGAATGAACCCGGCCCTGTTGCTGTGGCGATAACGAGGACATCACATGTTTAAAGACACGTTCAGTGTGTCTCTAAACAGCGGAAGGCCATTACGCTTTCAAATCACCATCTTTATGCATTCAAAGGGGTCCGGGGTTAATCTGAGTACCTGCAGCATGTGACATGGAAGTGGAGCAGTGACAGGCGAGAGCACACAGGCTTGTTTTCATAGTACATCTTTATTGTTGGTTTATTAGAAAAATGTGCCTTTTTGATACAGATTCAAAATTACTTTGACAAAAACACAAACATTACATAAATTTGTCTAGCAGCATGACTTAATCTCAAATCTGGTGACATCACTGGCCTCGTTACAACCATCCATTAAATGATTTAAACAGAAATGCATTCATATAAAAATGTAAAACGCGTGTGGGAGGACAGACGTTCGCAGCTTTAAGAAGTGATGAGAGGAAACACAAATTTAGAAAGTGAAGAAACAAAATTAAGTCGAGCCCCGCAATGAAATATTACTCATGTTCCGACAACCGAGGATGTGGGGAGGCCTGAGGCCCTGAGGTCGTACAGGAAATAAAGAATTTATCACCTGCAGAAGTGGGAATATTTATAGATGGAAAAACATGACGCCTTCAGGAAAAAATATGTATGAATTATACATGAGTTACAGAACATATGGAGCAAAGAGAGGTCTGTTCAGGTGAAAGCAGAAGCTATTAAAATGGTTTTCCACAAAGACAGATCACTGCTAAAGGCAAAGTAATTCCACTGGAGGTGGTCCAGTTTGTGAGGTGCTGACTAACGGTAAATCGTGGCCCAGCTTTCGACTGCATGGACCTTTGCTACCGTATTGTTTTAGCCTGATCAAACCGATAAACACCAGTAACAGCTGAAACCAGAGGAGCAGAGACACTGCACAGCAAAACAACAAGGCTGGACACTGCAACCAATCGGACCAGCTTCATGTTGGTGAGGAGCCTAATGACAAACACAGAGAGACTCGGTTCTGGCAGCCGGAGGTCCAGCTGAAGATGAAGGACGCCGAGCTGCAGCCGCATGAAATGCATGTTGTCGCGAGGGCGCGCGGTGCAAAGAGGCTGCTTTCGTTTGACCTGTTTTGTATTTGGGCTCGGGAGGAATGTAGCTGACAAACTAAATGAAGCTTGAGCCCGTGTTTACGTACAGCATGTGCAGCCTTGTGTGCCGAGTGAGTCTCTCTGCGGCTCTGCTTGCTTTATTGTATGTCACAGTCGAGCTCCAGTCCGGCGCCTGAAGGTTCCACCGGTTTGGCCGTCAGCAAGAGTAAAA
The DNA here is from genome assembly GCF_900634795.4 of Betta splendens. Taxonomy (NCBI): domain Eukaryota; kingdom Metazoa; phylum Chordata; class Actinopteri; order Anabantiformes; family Osphronemidae; genus Betta; species Betta splendens. The sequence continues at coordinate 12,641,008 of NC_040890.2, read as the reverse complement.
GCAAGAGCGAGAGCAGCCTAAAAATATTCTAGGAATTGAAAACAATAGTATTGTCAGTAGTATTTAGCTAAGTGCTCTACTGTAGGTCTACAGGACTACAGGAAATAAATGCAAAGATTAGTCTATTTTTTTACTGTTTCAACCCCAAAAAGTAAAGTGGCCCTAGGGCAGTGAGCCCAACAACGCTGCATAGAAAAGAAGACTTTGGCAAAACCAGACACTAGTTCAGCAGACACCACCACTCACACCATTCATTCTGCTCCCTCGCATTGTTTTAAATGAACTAACTCACTAACACGTCTTCCTTTTCTAGTAGTCGCTGACGTGTGGAGCTAAAAATACCAACAGGTAAAAAACAGTTATTAAAAAAACAACAATTAAAAACATGAATGGGTATATTAAGTACATACTGCATGATGATACGTGTCTCTATTTGAATCTACAGCGACCAAAACTGGGTGAGGCTGGTAAAAATGCTGATACATTACAATGATACTGAACCAAGAACACAGAATTAATGAGCGAAAAGTCAAATGAAGTTCTTCTGTACATGCTTTGCAGTTGTCACAGCCAGGTTGTCACCTGCTCAGCGACTGTAAGGCAGATTTGATTGGTCTGTAAATGTCAGCGCTGCGAATCAGAACGGCTTTTAGGCCTCGGACGCCGACGCTGGGAAAAACAACACTGACGGCCGGCCGCTGCCGTGGCGAGCGAAAAATAAACCCGTTCACAGTACAAATATGCTAAAACCACAGCGTTCCCCTGAACACGTCGCAGTTGACCCTCCATTAGTGTTCGTTCGCACACTCACGTGACGTAGGCCTGTCGTTTGACAGCAGAAATCTAGTGCAACTCGTCCGTAACGCATGGGCCTATGTTTTCAGGGGCGGTGACAGAATTTGTTAGTTAATGCTGTGCAAACCAGCAGAATATAAAATCAGGTATCAAATCTGTCCTATTTCCTTATTTCTATACAAAGGTCATATTTACATCGTGGGCGTCCACAAAGTCGAAAATCTATTAGGCTGATTAGGTTACACATGGCAACGCAGCTGTATAGAAAACACCTCCTGCAACCTTCATGATACAAAAATAAAATCTATAGCAAATTTCACAGTTAGCCATTATTTACTAGGCAGGAGGACTTGGTTAAATACATAGAAATAGAAACTAGATAGTGTAAAAAGTGAGAGAAAAGAGAAGTTTCCTTAATTATATCTGTGCATAAAGGTTTTGTTCAGATTACTGTGATTTGGTTTGTGTGAAGAACTGAGTGGGTGAGCTGATAGAACATTAAAAGCTGTGGTACGTTAATATATTGGTTGGATAATATACAGCTGGCATGTGGATAATTTATTATGTTAAGTTTGTGTCTCTTTGTAGCAGCTACATGTTCGGTGCACTGCCCACAGACTAACACTGCCTTCGTCACACACACTTTACACCTCATAGCATCCTGGGATGAGGAGAAGCCGAGAATGACAGCTACCGACTGTACAGGAAGAGCTTAGAAACCGCAGGAATGATGAGGATCGAATGATGATGAGGTAAAATATTTAGAAGGGATCAACCTCGTCGTATGTGGAATGGAAGTTTAACATTCACAACACAGTTTTTGTGGTACTTCAACAGACACTGATGAGGTTTCACAGGAAGCAAGGCTGACTGAAAGTGTGGCATTGAGACCTGATTCAGTTTGCATTAAATAAAAAAAGAAAACACAACACAAAAGAACAGAATTACCACTGAATCATGTCACCGTGTTCAACTGGACTTCTTTGCTGAGGTAAACAGTAGGTGTATGCTGGAGAACTGCTTGTCCGTTACCACTGCTTCCCAAAAACTACCCAAAAAGACCCAAAAAACAGGAGCCGAGTGAATAATGCCGCTGCGAAAAACCCAGGCAGAACACCAGGCGTTTGCAATCTGTAACAATATCTTTCTCTATTAGCCCAATTCTCTCTACTTATTTGTGCAAACAAGGTGCCCACTGAAAAAAAACTACTTGTGAATTGTAACAGCTTAGGATGAATCTAGCACCTAGGAAACAATTTGAAAGGAGTAAATGGGGTAAAAACTACAGCTACACGTTATGGCTAACTCAGGACAAGACTTGTTGTGAACAGCCGTGTTCAGGTCCAGTCATTCGGGCAGATCAGCTCTCACAGCGCGTTTCCTTTAACCTACTGTATGACTGCATATGATGAGGGCGACCCACTGCTAAGTTACTGAACCGCACTGAAAACTGGGATGAAGATGTAGATCCAAACCCCCAGGGTTCGCAGCACGCGAGGCAGTGGAATCAACAGCTGTGCAACCGTGCACAGCTGCGTCCGATTCCAACAAGCTGGAGATGCACGAGCAACTTTGCCAAAGTTGTGGTGCGGTGTGGCGTGTGGATGAGATGAGGCGATTGTGTCCCGTTTCCAAGAATCTCTTGTTATTGTGAGAAAGCCCGCAAACCAATCAGTGAGTTTGTGTCTGATCTACACAAACCTTTGTGTTTGGAATACTAGATGCAAGAGGGGTTGAATAAATGGTTGTGAATGTATCCCTTCATTAGTTCTGGGTTTATCCTAATGTGTTCATCTGAAATATAAAACAAAGCGTGAAAAATGCTGTCAGTTGAAATCTCTTCCTTTCTTTACCTTCAGAGCTGCTGTATGTGTCACTGCAGCGTCTGCACAGATAAAGGACTCCTAGGTGAGGGTGCGTTGTGCTTATCCTCTTAAGATGCTTCCATTAAGATGCTTCCATGATCCTATGCTGATCTGCTCTCGTTCTGTCCTTTCTGCGGCGTGTAGCCAGAGCACCCTGTCTGATGTCTCTACACATCAAGATAAAAAGCCAGTGAGGGTCCAGGAGGGGTTGAAGGTCGGCCACCCTAAAGTCCACGCTTGACATCTGGGAGGAGGCCAATGCAAGGGTGACAAAAGGTGCTGGTGGGCTGAATACCTGCGAGCAAGCACAGGAGGCCTTAGACACAGGAGGACAGGTGTGCTCACATATTTCATGTGCATGCGTGTGTAAAATGCATGGCACCTTCGCACGGGGCGTCTCAGATGTGCGTCTCCACGTCGGTGTAGCCAGGCAGCATGTCTCCATTAGAGCAGCTCTTGGGTTCCCCGGACTTCTGGTCACCGGGCAACATCTGGGCGGTGGTGGACGTCTCCTCTTGCGATGCTGCTGCCTGGCTCCGCTGGAGCCTGCGATGTATGAGGGGCACAAAGAAAAGCACCATGCCCCCGACGATAGGAGGCACCCCGGCCACGGAGAAGGCCACAGTGTAGTTCCCGGAATAGTCATGGAGCAGACCTGCACAGCAGAGGCAGAGTGTTAGCATGTCGTATATCCAGCACTGCCGCCAAAACAACTTCACAGGCCTCAAATAGGACCGACCCAGTTAAAAGAATCACCAGCTGGATGTCAAGATCCCATAAAGACTCACACTGACCCAGAGCAAAGGCACGGCTTTACATAAATGATAATTCAACACCTTTAAAGCTCTCTACTTTATGTAGAAGCCTTACACAAACAGAAAAGTAGGCAGAGTCACAACTCTCCTAAAACTGGACACACAAACCGAGAAACAGTCCTGTTTGCGTATGGATTAAATGCTCTGTTGCCTAACACAGAGCCTTGATTGTAGGATTCAATGCTCAGCCATGCATGTTGGTTCCAGCTCTTCACACAAATGCATTGGGTTGATATTGACTTTTTCATCTAGCTCTGGGAGAGAAAGCAGATAAGCATATTATCCATGAATGTTGAACTATCCCGCACCATCCCTGCAGTCATGCTGGTTTAATCGCTAAGCATCATCGTTACTCATTCATTCAGGTTTGTGAGTGGCCACTGTCTATGCACAGCAGCTCAATAAATAAGGCGCTGAAATGATCTGAGCCCGTGCACATCGCCGGCTCGTGGCCCCCTGCACTCAGCACTGGAAGTTGACAGGCGTTTGCACTTTCCACCACTCAACTGGGCAAAGTACATGTGTACATTCTATGTTTGTCTGCATGTGACGCAAAGCAATTTACACCTACGGCACAAAAACAAGTTCAGCAAGTTCAGCACACTGTACTTTATGCTTAATTTCCCGAGAGCAGTAGAAGGGTTTCCACTTACATTACATTTGCATTTGCTGCTGCTGTTCAACTCTGTATCTGTATTTTTTCAAAAGATAAACTTCAACTGTGTTTTATACTGTAGGTTACATGTGTCTTATATACAGTATGTGGATCTCATCTCTGCACAGTGAAGACTTTCATGCAACTTCTTATTTCTTAATATCAGATGATCTGCTGAAACAATTCCTGATTTAAGTAAATTGTGAAAGTCGATGTAACATCTTCAAGTTTGTTTTAGTTAGAACAACAGCAGTTTGAGCCAGCGAATTGCGGCGTAATCAAAAACACAAGCGGTTGTGCAAGCCCACAATGTTTGCAAAATCCACCTTGAGGAGATCAACGGCTTGGGATCCGCAGTCGGAGAGAGCTCCTGTGGGCTTAGGCCAAAAAAGCGAAGTGTGTTTTATTAAAAGTCATCTAGACGCGAGAGCAAACGCAGGATGTCAAGAACTATCACAAGGATGCCTGAGTCATCACGTTATTGCTCTGGCATCAGTGCTTTTCTATATACATTAGTAATTACAACACTGAATAGAGAGATAGAGGAGAAGAAGGGAGATAAGCGCTGAGCCCTGACTCTGCCTGTGCTGTTTTTCCTATAGAAAGCCTGCTTGGCCACGAGGCTGCCGACTGTCCTGGAGAGCATTTGTCTCCTTGCTTTTTTTTCTATCCTTGTTTAACTCTGCTTGCACAACATCCTGAGATCGGGGCAGGGGAGGGCTGGAATACAGCTCAATGAGAGAAACTAACAAACAAAAAAGAAAAAGGCGTCTCACCGGCGATGGGTGGACCAGCTGTCATGGGAAGAGCCATGAGGCCTAGGAGGTAACCTATGGCCTGCGAGGCCTGCATGGGCCCCACCAGCTCAAACGCTATGGGAGCCATCATGGTGAGGAAGCAGCCATCACACAGCCCCAGGAACACACACACAACCACCAGGCCCTCGAACGCTGAGCACTGAGGAATCATGATGGACATCAGGCCCAGAGTCATGAAGGACACCACCTGAAAGACAACACATCAGGACCCATTTCAAGGTTCTGACTAAGACACGGTACAAAAATACAGGTACAGGTTTAACCTGGCATGGTTCAAATCTAAAGCAGGTTAGACTAAGCTCACAGTTTATGTTGGTTAGATTAAAGTGTAAAATAACCAGTTTTCCTGAGCAACGAGCTAGAAGGTGTCACCTGAAACTATTCCCACATTGCACAAAAGCCATTCATTAACTCACAGGACGTGTTTTAGTCTGTAGTTGCAGTAGGTCTGGACCTGTAGATATGTCCTCACCTGCATATAAATCTTTTGAAGACCAGGAATGAGGTCTCCAATCTTGCCAAATGCCAGACGTCCCACTCCAGATGAAGCGCCGATGCACACGAGGAGCACCCATTCCTTCGTCGTTTCCTTAAACCGATCCCTCACAAAGTTGATCTGAGGAAAGAAAAACATTGTTAACGTGGTGGAGAAAGTGCCACAAATAGGATGAATTAGCAAAGACATCACACAGCCTGCTGGTAAACAGAAATGTTTTTGTGTTCCACGCAGGAGTCGACTCTAGCTGTGCATGTGGTGGAGAGGAGTCATGTACATATCCCCAAACTCGTGGTTTTTACAACAACACTTTTGTTTCCTCCACAGACCTTTGGAAACAGCAGGAACCTGAAGACCTATTGCATATAGGTCAGACCCTCCCACCGCCCTTAGTCCTGACCCCCCAATCGGATTCAAAACATGAAACCGCCTTCTGAAGTCTTTCCTGAACATGATGGTCCTTGTGAAATATTTGCTCTGCTTTGAAGGTCTCTACATTCATCAATGGCCATAGGATAGGCATGTTTAGGGATAAAGAGAGGCCATACAGGAGAGGCTTCCTGAGGTGGTTGGGCCAATACAAAGGCCGGGGCTGTGTTTACATCTGGGCCCGGGCCTGAAACAACAGGCCTGACAGAGGGAGGCCGGAGCTGGAACATCCGACATCTGGATAGAGGGAGATCAACGTCACAGCTCCGCACTGCAGCTTTACACTTCATCCTCTTCCTCCACCATCTCACTATTTCACACTGAAGTGAGTCAAAGTTCATACCTAATTTTTTAATTTGTGAAGCACAATTACTGTAAACTGTTAGACTTGAGGTCTTCCTGCACCATGATTGTATTTCGTCATTGTTTCTTGTTTTCATTGTTCGCTTTTACTGTCGGGATTTTTTTATAACAGACGGAAAGAGATCGTTGGGGAAATATCAGAACCACCTTCCTGCTTAGCCACTGCAGGGGCGGGACTGGATTTGATTGACAGCAGATGCAGACGAGACCCAGAGAGAGAAACTAAGTAAACAAACCTGCACTGCGTGATGTCGCAGTAAAGGACGAGCGTCTTTACGGTTACATTTGCAGGAATGTTTATATGATGCTAAAGCTGAGCAGCTAATTAGCTATGTAGCAGTAGCAGGAAGGTATGTGGGTTAGCATGAAGTAGACCTCACATGGGGCTAACTACGGCAAGGATGAAGGTTGTCATCATAAAAGTATTTTTAAATGCCTTTACATATTATTCAGTTCTAGCAGAAAGGTCTGTTGTTTAATCTCTGTTGACGAGGAGCCCATTTTGTGTGAAGGCTCCTCTTCAGCTTTAACTGCTCCTTTACCCCGCTGACAGGCATTCCACTGTTTTCCCAGAGGCCCACAGAAAATGAATGACATCAGACCGCCCACAGTGCAACAATACGGCTCTGACATGAATCCTCTCCAACTCAAGACAGCTGGGGCCCTTTATTATTCATTTTTGTTTTTCACACCAAGCGTGTGATTACAAAACTCCATATGAACGTTCTCTAACTGTTTATATCGTGCACAGCGTTCAGAATGCCTATAGTTTTACAGAACTGTATTCAGGCCTAAAGTCTGTTTTGGCACGACTGAATTAAATTGGGGAACTACATGCAATCACTTCTTACTGTGGGTTATCTACATAGCTAGAGTGACAAATGGCACACATGGAATAACCCAATGCTTGTGTGATGTTCTTACCAGGTGGATGTATGGCACAAAGTACCCCAGGACAGCTGTAGCTATTCCGAAAGCCCACACCCGGTAAGTCACAATGTGAAAGACACGCAGGTTGAAGTATTTCCTGACAGTAGCCAGTACCCTGCTCCACCTGCTCCCACTCTGAGCTGCAGACCCTGGCTGGGTTTGGCCCTCAGCGGGGCCAGGCCCCAGACCGGGTGGTCCCATGCCTGCACCAGCAGGGAGCAAAGGTCTGAACGTGAGCGCCAGAAGGGCCTGGACCAGCATCAAGACGCTGAGAATCTGAAAGGTCCTGCTGAGGCCCAGCGGCACAGCCACTTTGTCGAGGAAAACTGGGAGGACCATGGAAAAGAGGCTGGCGCCACCCGTGACCACGCCGTTGGCCAGGCCCAGGCGCTGGCGGAAGTAATGCCCGAGGATGACCAGCGAGGGCTGGAAGGCAAAGGAGGATCCACAGCCGAACAGTATTCCATATGTGAAGATGCGAAGGGTCAGGGAACTGCCATGAAAAGGAAAATACATTTCAACTTTAATGAAGTCAGTGCTGCTACTTTAATCAATATAAATGAACTTACTTTGCAAAGGATGTACTGAGGAGTCCGATAAAAGCCAGCGCCGCACCGCTGACAGCCGTCTTCCTGCAGCCAAAATGGTCTGTGAACATGCTGACCACAGGTGAGCAGAGGAAGATCATGCCCATAGCAAGGGCCCCGACCCAGGCTGCAATGGACAGCGGACGTGTGATAGTCAGTTACATGTGCAAAACCTTTATAGTACTGTCTGTGATCTAACAATGATTAAAGCCTGTGCAGCCCTGGATGCACTGTGTGCTGCAAATAGAGACATAAATGACCTACAGGATTTACATAAAAACAATGAGGTAGAATGGATTTCCTTTGCTACATGAAAACAATACACAGTCATAAAACCTTTTCCCAGATCAGACGAAGAATGAGCACAAATCTTAAAATACATATTATTGTTGCACATGGAAACCAGTGAGTACTCAGGCCTTGGCCTTATTCCTTTCCTAAACAAGACCCACAACAGCCTGATGTGATTACTATTAATATGAAGTTATGCAACTCTACTCTTTATTGTCCTTTCTTGCAGCCTGTACGTCAGACACACACCGTCAGATTTCTCATGGCGATTACGCAGATCTAAAAGTGGATCAAAGTGGACACTTTTGGCCTGTGGGGTAATATCCAACCCGTGTTAGGACGCGACGCTGTGTAACTTGATGTGGAAGCAAACAAACGCCCGGTCTCCTGGGGAGCAAAGGTAGCTCCACTGTGTGAACTGTGACTCTCAGCGGCAGATGAGACCGGAGTCCGGATCAGCTGATTTGCCTACACAGCGTGGAACGTGAGCTCTGCAGTGCTAAACAAACACAATCTTTGTTATTGAGGCTGGTCTAAACATTGTGTATCGCACATGTGTACACATCTGTCTGTTACACAGTGTACAAAGCAGGACTCAGCCTTACTATGGTTTATTTAGTATAAAGCACACATGTTGGATGTTTGATGTGATCTGTATTTCTTTCTGGTGTTTTGCAGCCTTCGTTACAAATGTTCAAAGTTTCACCTAGAGGCAGAATATGAACATTAAAGCACTTCACTGACTGGACTAAAAGCATATGCACATCACATTTCAACAACCTTATAGTTAGTGAATTTAATGCCAATGTGATTTAACCACTAGCTACAAACTGGGCTTTGGCCTCATATAAGCGTGCCATCAACCCACTTCACCTGTAGAGAGCGTGGTCGTGGAGAACCAGCCTCCTATGGGAACCTGTGGTAGTTGTTTACAGACGTTCTATGTCACGTCCCAATTGCTGTTTTGGCCTCAATTGCTGGAGCAAACTATGCAGGTTTGCAGTCGTTTAAAGACAGACTAATGATAAAGCAGCGCAGTGTGAAGATGTCATGCCGTAGTAATGCTGTAGTACACGTTTAGTAGTACACGCGATGAGGCTGCTTCATCGCACTTGCCCTGAGGCCTGAACGTGCGAGCTGCAAGCGTGGAAACAACCGCGTGCTAAATCGCTGTGTTTAGTGCTACGGTGCCGCGTGGATGAACGTCTGCGTGCGCGGAATATACCGTGGGAGTTCACAGTTGGGCTCAGGACAACGGTGGCCCGCCCTGGCTGCCTGTGGAGAGACGCGTTATGGTGTGAGAAACACACAGCGTGGTGGTAGAACATACAGCACAAATCTCCGACAGTGACAGAATCAGGTCGCCTGTAGTTTGTGTTGGCCGTAGTTCTGCACGCTTGTGTCAGTACATCTTCTCCTTCCCTGATTGAATACATTATTATGCACCCAAGAGCCTTATTTATGCAGAAAATACTCTTTCAATCCTTGACCCAGCTTCCAGACACTAACAACACAAGGCAGCACTACTGTAGGCTGACACCACTAGCACTAGCATTATCTTAATTGCCTTTGTTATGGTGCTGCCACAATGACTTTTCCTCAAACCAGCATGAACAGATTTTCCTCACTAAACGTGGAGATGATGAAAGTCCCCGCACTGAATTCTGCTGCGTGAGCGTGTAGAACCAGCGCGCATTGTCCACCCCATACATGACCCAACGTCCAGTCAGAGGTTAACAAAACCTCCAGCCTCTCGTCTCTTCCTGTCGTCTCTGTTCCTCCGCCCCTACACAAGCGGCGGCCTGTGAATACGTGGAGTGCTCTCATTAGAGCTGATTAGGTCTGAACACTTTCAAACAAAAGACAAGGAACAGAGGGAGACGGAAGCAAAATGAAAAGATGCCTGTGTGTGTTTGTTGAGTGCTGGTGAGAGGGGCCTAACGAGCTTTCCTCCCTTTGTGTGATGAATGCAGTCTGACAGCAACACAGAGACAGAGGCTCCATACGACCATCTGTACATTGGTGGAATCAACGTCTTTGTTTATAAGCGGTGTTTTTGTCCACCAAACAAACTGTGTGAGTGAGTACACTTGATTTTACGTGCGCATTTCCATCAAACCTTTAACCTTTGGACAGTGACATGTTTGTTTGTGTTGGCCACTTAAATGATTTTTAAGTGAAACAAATAGGTTGAAGTATAAATATCTGCATTAATATGAGAATATGAGATCACCAGTCATGGTTTTGGTTCCTGTGTTTAAATAGATGGCACCTAGTAGGACATACTAGGTAAAGGCTACTCACATTCTCTGTGGATCAACCTGAGTAACAATGACATTCTTCCTGGGAAGACGTGTTGTCGATGACTTTCTCACATGTTGTGAACAGCAGCATGTAATAGGTGGCAACAAGACTCAACCACTATAATCTCCAAATCTGGCCAAATAATGGCCACATGATCTGAACAGATATTACACAGTGTTACGTAGATCCACTCGCTAACATTATTTTACCTGAACCGACCTCATAACCATTGTTTCAAGTCAAATAAAATGTGCCAAAACAATCAAAAACAAGCGAATGCTCGAATGCTTTCCGAACGCAGCACCAGTGGCACGAGGGGAAATAATCTATCTGCTAAACAATGCAACATATTGTGTTCAAAACTGCCTTGGGTGCTCGGGCTTAAAGTAACAATGGCCATACATATTTTTGTAACAGGAAACACTGAGGTAGGCAACTATACCGTTGGTACAGAGGTCCATTCTTTCAAGGCCAAATTAAATTCTTTAGCAGGTGCTGAGATTGGGCAACGTGCTAACGCGTGACGCACTTCAAAACTGGAAAAACAAAGATGCTAAACGGTATTATTACACTGCACCCACCGAAACACTGGGACAGAAAGCAGCGGGAGAGCTGAGCACAACAATAACTACAATATACAAACAACAGCACATGCCAAGATTCTAAATGTGCGTGGTGCTTTGTTTTGGCAGCGGGTAACTTACTGGCTAATTAACAATGCAGGAGGTCAGGTTGCAGCGTTTGCAGAGGGGATTGAGAGTGTGAGTCGCTGGGGTGAGCAGATGTCTGCCGCAGGTGTGGGGGAAGAGTTTGAAACAACAACAACAATGGGGAAACAGCGAGACGGACAGGTGTTTTGTTCCAAGCGCTAACAAGCGGCAGCTCCTCCTAATCTTCAGTCACAGCCTGTTCCCGGTCTCAACGACACACTTCCAGGCGCACAACTTGTGCTGACAAGACCGTTGATTCAGGATGTGTATTGATTTATGTTTGCATGCGCGTGTGAGTAGCAGACTGTTGATGGCTCGTATCCTAATGCACTTTAAACACTGAATCTCAGGAAGGTGGTTTCACTAATGCTTCTACGACTAATTTGCACCATTTTATGGAACTAACAGCTTGTCTTCCTTCCCATGACGCTCTACCTGCTTCTAAGTGTTTGTGTGGAGCCTTGGCAGACTTTGATCTGACCTGAACCCGTTCCCCTGTGCTCAGGAATGCCAAAAATGCCACAGGACTCCCTGATCTGCCAACTTGGGATTTCCAGCTGCCCTGGAGATGCTGGAGAAATGTGAGGAAGCAGAGCTAAGGCACAGGCAGGAGGCCGTAATGGGCTGCTACCTAGGAAGGTGATGACGCAATCACACTCCATCTTATTTGGTTGGTAATTCGTTAGTTAGCTAAAATCTGTATGAGGAAGTTTACATAGTCCCCTGCTTTACATGCGTATTGTATCCCCACGACAAACAGGGCTCCCCTGGAGTTTTAGGTTAATGAGCAGCTGCTGACTGTTGATGCTGTAGCTTCCATGTTTGAACTTGATATTGATTGAACCCTAATACTGATTGCGAAGCCAAATAAACCAGAAATGTTTGGACAGCGTGGCGTGATCAAACACAATTCGACATTTGGACATGATTTAGCAATCGGTTAAGTTTTGCAAGTCAAAGATTATTAGAGTCACTATTAGATTTTCTGAAATACTGTGATTTTGCCACGTTTTGCAAGCCAGGGCCTATTATCAGGGTTTGTTCAGCACTGAATGGTCTAACAGCCTCAATATTGCTGTCAATAAGACAAATCCCCACAGACACAGTGTTTTTACAAACACAACCTGTGTTACATTATTGGGAAATTGTTCTAAAAACATCAAGAGCAAATGTGATATCGCCAACTCTCCAACTTCCTCCTCTCTAGAGATCTGCCTCCCACTGGTGACGTGGAGCTGGAAATCATCCTAGCGATAAATGAAAAATTAATCAGTCACACACCCGGCACCTTTTTTCTTCTCCCCCTTCAGACACGCTCCCGAATCAGAAAAGCTGCGCTGCAGAAGAATTCGTGCTGTGGTTCGAACTCCTCTCATATTCAATGTGCCAAAAACACCATCACCTCATGAGGATTCCACTGGAAATCCTTCCACTGTTTTATAAAGGCGCCACGCTGCTTGTTTTACTCCTTCAAACCAGCCGGCGCTGGCTGCTCAAACTTCGGTAAGGGCCAGTGAACACAACATACACCTTTGACCCCGCGATGCTGCAATTAGGCAGAACACCATCTGCAGGTGATAATCCTCTCACCTCTCCTTCACTGCATGCATTTGCTTTGACGTCCGGCCTGATCCCCTACCGTGCGGCTCGTGAGCTATTCTGAAAATCGCTTGTTTACCCCTCGAGGCTCAATAAACAGCCACCAATGATGGCGATCTCCAATCGGGATTTAATCTTCAGGTGGCTCGATGTGAGAATTTGACTTTTGCTATTGCAGTTAAGCTGTTCCTCGCTGCCTGTGGGAAAAGGTCTGCGTTTAATCCTTTCACATAAGCAAAGAGCCAGGAATTGAACCCAAAGAATGGCTAGGGGTGAAAAGGAAGGGTGCAACGGCATAAATACCTTCGTGGCAACTTGCCTGTTTTTTGTGTAGCCCACAGGGAATAAACAGGGTTTTAGATGACTCCTGAAAAGCCTGTCTATGTTTTCAGGTTGACCACGCTCACAGGTTAAAGGCTTCCTTCACAAAAGCTCACAGTGTAATTTACTGCTTGGTTGTGCTGCCTGCAGATACGGCAGTTTCCTCAACATAAATTAGAGATGACAATGCAGGATGACACTAAATTTATTAACATGCGCTTACGTGGAAAACTCTGCTCACGTCTGTGCCTGTGATTTATTAGCTCTCCGTCTGTAAGTGTCTTCGCCCTGATATTAATAATGGACTGAATTTGTTCCAGGAAACAGTCTTACAGCCATAATCCCTTCCCACATCCTGACCTTAACCTTTGCTGGTGATTGTGGAACCTGACAGGAAGTCGTGAAAAATACCCACACCTGTTACATGTTGTTCCCCTTCTCAAAAGCATTTTTCCACCAGATGCCAGACAGTTTATTACACAGTTTTACACCAGCACCAATCAGTTTAGAGGCTTATGTCAGTTCTGTCAAGGGGCTAAAACCTCTAGACCCGAATGCCAAAGCTGCTTCACATAAAAACGTCATTTGCTTATCTGCTATTCATGTATCACCCACAGGTACAAAAGGTCAAATTTTACCACGGGTCCAATTTATCTGCATAAAACAATACGGAGCTGCATCATACCTTAAAAGCAACTCAATCGATTCCTGCATTAAAATGGATTCTCTGCTCTCCATCCTGCCTCTCCTATTACTGCACGTCTCGGTCAAGCTCAAGCAAACAGACAAGAAACGCTGAGCAGAGGAAGGACTCATAATCCTGAACAAAACGCTTCTCAACCAAGGCATGCGGGGTCACGTCAGTGGCCAACAGCGGCCCTATTGTGATGCAAATAATATCCTGCAGATCCCTGGAAATAAAAAATAGATCACGCGTCACATAAATCGTTCCGCAGGTTGCGTACGAGGCCGCTTGGTAAAAGGTGCAGGGGTTGTTCCTGCAAAGTACGGCGTGCTCTCAGGTTCTGATTGTCCAATTGTCTGTGGCACATTTCTATAGCTTTTAGTCCTCAGGGGGGGGGGACTTCATCAAAGGGCCATTTGTGACCGGGGGAAATTGATTTTCAGACGCTGGTTTGAGGAGCTGGAATGACGGAAGCGTTGATGAATAGGCAGCAAATGGACTGTGGGTCACCTGAATGCTTGTTAATGCAACATGTGGCAGAACTCTCCAGAACTGCATAAACAATAATAATAACTACTGTACATCCATAATGTATACAGTAATCTGACCACATTTGTGTGTTAGTGTATTACTTTGTAGGGTGAACTTGAAACTTGTCCACATGTCATCTACACATCACCCTGTTGAGCTACTTTCACACTGTTGCTCCTGATGTGCAGCCGCCAAAGTCTCCGCTACTCACCCACTTTGAACTCGGACGCCTGCTCCTCGTGCGCGTGCTCGCTCGCCAGCATCGCGTGCAGGATGCCGAAGGAGTTCTGGATCCCGAAGATGGAGCCGTTGCACCAGGTCGCGGCGAACACCACCAGCCAGCCGAACCCGCCCTCGGGCGGCGCGAATCCGGCTCCGTGGCCGCGCGCGTCCGCCTCGACCCCCGGCGGCGGCGGCGGCGGCGGCGGGGGGGGCGCCTTGCACCCGGCCTCGATCAGCTCCACGGTGCCGTCCTCCGGCGCCGTTTTGCACCGGTCACCCTTGCCGCCGTCCGCTTCCCGGGGAGCATCTCCCCGCTCCATCTGAGGAACAGCCGGCTGCTCCGTCCGGGACACTTCGCCGGACGGCTGCGCTTGGCTGTCGAGCCCGTAGATCCCCATGCTCTCTGGTCTGGCGGAGAGGTTAGTGTGGGCTCTGCGCGCACAAGCATGGGATATAGGTCACCGGCATAAGAGCACCGATTTGAATACCAGATTTGATTGGCTGTCTGTCAAAATGTGCACGACAGATGGTCCCTCGCTGACAGACGAGCCTCCTACGCGCGGCTCGGAGCCCAAGTCTGAGCGTCAACTTCAGCGATTAAAGCCCAACCTGCAGTCGTTATATGTGTCATTCTGGTCGGAGGTCCGTCTTTTTTTCCAGGAATTAGCAGGCGCCGCCTATTTGGTATTTTAACGAAAGTGTGCGTTTCCGTGTACTTACTTTTGAAGGCTTCCCTGCTCGGGGCCAAATGCGGATCATCAGCCCGAGTACAGGTCCGCGCTGCCCGGGCACCGTGTCGTCCTGTCACGCACTCCCCACACGGTGAGCGACATGCCCCGGCGGCAGAAGGTGGGTTTAGGCGCCCTCGCCGGCTTTATCAGATATTTCCACGGCGTAAATGTGAATAGGAAGGCCCGCGTGGGTCCCGGAGGCAGCCTCGGTCCTTAAGTGTCAACAGGGAGCTCCGGCGGCCGTCATTCAGCCGCTCGCCTCCGCCTCCTTTCCCCGGTGGATGAACGGTTGGAACCAATGGCGGAGTTTCGGTACAGTTACGGTAACTCGCGTGCTACAGTGACAAGCTCGCCCTTCGGGTGTTCTCGGCTTCACGTAAAGACCCGAGTGAGTTCCAACCTCAGCCTCATTTGACACCGACACTAGCCTACTTTCCCCTGCCCCGGCCAGCGGCTACATCCTGTGGGTAACACGCGACCACGACAAGCGTTTCTGCTTCTTTGTTAGAAAATCAGATTTGCGAGATGAGATAACACGGAAAATTCACAGTTTTCATCCGGGCGGATTTTCTGTAGTCGACTTTCAATCTTTTCTTAGAATTCAATATATGATTGCCGTCGCTTTTTTTGGTGGCACAAAAATATCAGGGATTAAGATTATTTCTGCGATTTATTGTTGAGCGACGGTTACTGTAACGAGTGCGGATGAACGCTAACGAGGCTTGATCAGTCGTTGCACTTTAACAACCTCAAAATGGTGCTGTGATAACACTTCATTTTCCTTGTGAACTGAAACTGAAATTTCCTACTGTACGGAGAGTAAACAGATGCTTTCAGGGTCCCACCAATTGCTGGTTAAACTCAATTAATAGCGTCTCTAGTGACTGAGTATGTGCAGATTAGTGTCTCTGTCTAATAATTCACTGCCGTAAACATATAGCGGATGCGCTATACTGTACGTATATGTGTAATGTACCTATTACACCATTTTATTCTTGGTACTTGATATTTCAGTACTATTTCGTGTGTTATTTTGTATCTAGAGACAGAAGTACACAAACACAATAGACCATATAATTATTATCCTTTGGATATTGTATAATGCTTATTATTTAAAAGCGCCTCTTGCATTTAAATGTCACCATAACTATTCGCGTTTGAGTTTTCAAGTGTTGAAGCAATGGTTGCAAAATGCTAAGCATTGTTAACCGCATAGACATTTTTACCTGACATTAAAATGTAGATCTGGGTCGATTTCAATCGCCTGTACTCGTACCCCTGGACGCTTCTGCTCTTAGAGCTGTCAGAGGTACTTTCACCTGACTAATAAGCACAGACCGCCACTAAGGGGCGCTAGAACTCTGTGTAATGGTTGTAATTGGAACGAACACAATAAGTTTACAGTTTGCTGTCGTTAATTGTTAATTAGAACATGCACTTCCTAATAGACTCAGTTTTATATATATTCTTCTATACAATCATGAACATTTTAACACTTCTTAATGAAACATACATTTAAAACAATAAAACAATTGCACAGTTATCATGGTCCATGGAGAAACTGTAATGATAGTTTAATGGGGTTGAATCTAACAGCTTTAATGCTGCTTGTGACATAGAAGATGTGTTTTATTTGAAGAAAATCATTACTTGTTGGCTCCAGACAGTCCAGATCTGTCAGTAATTAGTCAGTGCCAGATGACAAACTAGCTGTTCTTTGTCATTGTTTTAGTGATCTGTCATTTAAATAACAGCAGTGAGACAAATTTCAAGCCATTTAAAGTGTAATATTATATGAAACTGATGCATTCATGAATTTGAAAATCCAATGGTATAAACAGATTTTGATCTATTGTAGCTCTGTGATTATACTAACAGGTAAGCAACACTCACATTTCCCATCTATCTTAAATATTTGCCGTTATATAGTCTGTTTGAAATCTGACATATTTTGTTTAGTCTTAAGAAAACACCCGATACATCTCAATAAAAAAAGTGTCTGTATTTCTTATTAAACCGTTAGTTATTGTTATATTGTCTGTGTTGTGTTGTAAATAAGAAAAGGGTAAATAAATTGACCTTTACTTGTTCTTTTCCTCAGGAAGTATTAATATTATAATAGGGAAAGGCCTTTTATAGCAACATTTAAACTGACTTCATGTTCAATATTATATTATGCATAATCACAGAAACATGTCGTGTGGTTTGGAATGTAAGATGTCATCATCACATGGTGTTTTTAATTAGCCCCCGCGGAACAGTAAGTTTGCCGGGGCCCCACTCAGACTCCATGGCTAAAAATAACAGCTCACTCAACTTCACGGAGTCTCATTACAAGACTATCCCAGGATTCCTTCTGAGTGAAGTGAAGGTCGAGGGTGAAGGGCGCCAGGCCAATAGTAGTGCTTCCTGTTTAAGTTGGAATAGTCTGAATCCTCAGAGAGGTGAGGGTGGGAGAGGGAATGAGCATCTGTGCGAGACCACCGCATCTGTAAGTCTAGAACTGAAGGACGACTGAGTAAAAAGGAAACTTAAGTGTTTTTGACATCATTGGGGGAATTCAGGGGTTTAAGACATTCAGCGTCCTGGACAGACTGTGGTGCTGCCTACATTCGAAAGATGTTGGCAGTGATAGGTTAAACGTTCTGACACTGACTAATAACATGCTCCAACATGAAGTGACTGAACCTTCAGCAGCAGGGAAGTCATTATCTCCAGCAATATGAGTCATCCTCAGCGGCTTCCTTTATTCCTCAGCGGCATCGCAGCCACAGTTTGCACAAAGTGTTATTCCACTGACCTCTCGCGCACAGCTGAAAATCAGACAGAGCTCCTGCATCGCCCGCCGTCAAGGCGCAGCAGTTCAAACGCCATCAGGGCTTCGCTCATCAGTAAACGAGGACATGCAGGAAAACGCAATCTCGATGAGGCGGTTTGTACTCTGTGCCCCGTCCGCCTCCACCGCCTTGCATTGTTTCACCTGGGAGTTCAGACGTTCACCACGAAGCGCCCCCTCGTCACTGGGAGTTGACTGTTAGTCACTGTCTCTAGAGATTGTGTAAGAAGGAGCTTACTGGTGCAATACACCCCCAACACACACGCCCTTTGTTATTAATGTCAATCTGAAAAATATGAAATATTTGTTTACTGCATAAATGTCAGACTTGACACTCGTTTTGTGTTCTTCTGCCTTGTCCATATTTAAACTGAAGATCTGACATAGTCATATCCACTTATGTGTGTGGGCATCGATTCAAAAAGCATATGAGCTTGTTGAATGACTGATATGTGTGACTCCCATGTGAAGCTATGGTCACAAACCCTGTTGAGGTGACCCTTCAGAAACCGCGGTGACGTGCCTTATGATCACATACTGTACATGTAAGTCTGGATGTCGAAACTGATGCGTTTCCTAAAATTGCTTGAATGAGTGAAGCCTCACTCACGCTTGCTGGAAACTGGTTGTCTTGTTCAGGAATGAATCCCGTCGAACTGATAAGTCATACCAACCTGTACCACCCGCTTACAGGCAGGAAACTTATCAGTGTGTGACGTTATGGACCAGCGGGACAGACCGCGGTGGAGGCGATGCTTGTCTCAGGCAGCCAAAACAACCTGACGAGGGTGGAATCCACCTCACTCTCATCCACCTGGAGCCTCTATTACAGACAGCTGTATTTATCATTGGAAGGTCTTTTAATGTGGCAGCCTAAATAAGTGGGCTCAGTGGGAACTACTGTACTACTGTACATGCAGCTGAGGTCGGCTGGCTATTACACAAACAATGTGAAATTTGGAAGCGGCAACATGCAAAAGTATGCGGAGTTAAAACGATCCATCTGCTACAGGATCTGTGTTTAGTCACCGGCTCCGGCCTTTCAACATCTGGCTGAAAGGTGCCACTCAGTCTGGGAGAACGCGGATTCTGCAGCCTGGAGGAAAGGTCATTTGGATGTAGCGCAACTTCCATGTGTCTGACAATTGGAGCCAAAGGTGCAAGTATAACACCACATTTCCCGAACCACATAAATATCCAGACCCTTTAACTCTAACCTCCCCACAACTAATGAAACATTTTAAAGGAAAAGTTGCCTGTTCACACATGTAGCTCACCCACACAGCCGCTGAGAAAACACATATTTTACAGGCTTGCCCATAACGAGAAGAAAGCCACAAAAATGAAAATGGTTCCCACTCAAAGTCGAACTTTAAACACACTAACATGTTTTACATGTAATTTACCAGGTTTGCTGCAAAATGAGGACTCTCTCTACAGTTTAGTTTACAATTACTTTAAGTGGTTTTGCAGTACATGCATGTGCACATGTCCCCTTTGCTCTGTTTGATTAGAAACTCTTGAACTCTCTAGATACTGCTTTTGTAAGTATGCAAAGCAACAGACTTTGTGGAGATATGTGGGTTCAGCTAAACAGTCGAAACTTTTTATTATAAGAAAAGGATGATCTTTTTGTTGTTAGGTTGTTATTTGAGTTAATGCTTTGCATTTTGAGACTGAAAACAAGGACCCTGGTACTTTTCCTTTCATCTGGATAATGC
Organism: Betta splendens; assembly: GCF_900634795.4. NCBI lineage: Eukaryota > Metazoa > Chordata > Actinopteri > Anabantiformes > Osphronemidae > Betta > Betta splendens. The sequence goes on along the minus strand of NC_040890.2, from coordinate 12,621,304 downwards.
TGGCACTTGGATTGGAGAGAGAACTTGCCCGCTTTGCCAGCTTTAGCCCATAAAAGGTTAAAAAAGGAACCAATAACGCTCCTCTCCAGCCTGTCACACTGGGGTACACGAGGGGACTGGGGTCTATAATAAATACACGCCTGCATTCTTCACCCCCCGCTCTCAGAGGGACACGTAAACACACTAACATAACCCTGTATTCTTGTCATTCCACCAGAACACCTGCGGAGCACGCTGGAAGTTTTAAAAAAGTAATCAAAAACAGACGTGCTCGCAGATTACGCACGCCCAAGCTGCAACAAGCACAAGCTTGTCCCATGGAGCCGCTCAGAACATTTAAACACTGAGTAGGAAACGGGCACATGATGAGTCCCTGCCCCCATCTGTCACCAGCACACATTCTTAGCAAAAAAGAGAAAGAGCAGCAAAGAGAAATATAAGAAAGCAACAATGGCTGATGGGAAGCCCTGCGGAGAATGAGAGGGAGGTGACAAGTGAAAAAAGGCAGGCGATGGGGGTGGAAAGGGGAGGGAGAGGCACGTAAGGAGAAAGAGGGGGTGTAGAGGAGGAGGAGGTCAGAGTCTGAGGAGCGAAGCTTTTAAAGGGTGAGAACTGAACAGTAGTGAGCAAAGCATGAGCGCACACAGAGCGGGAAGCACGGAACGTGACTAAAGACCTCAAATACTCTTCAAAACATCAAACAGGTAAAGCTTCAACATTTTATTTAATGGTTATAATCATGCGTTTGTGTTGGATAGATGCGAACCAATCTTTATCTTTAGGATTGAGTCACTGGTGTCAGGATGTAAGGGCACAACATATCTGTGACTTCATAAAAGGAACAGAGCACACAACTGAAATCCATTCGTTAGTTGGTTCAGTGCAGGGTTCCCACAGACCTCAGTTGGCTTTGTGCCTGGAGAAAATGGAAGTGCTGGTTGGGTCAGCTCAATGGAGGTTTATATTCCGGCACTCGGTATTTATTTATCAAAAGTTGTTTACAAAACAGAAATTACAGCATGTTCATGATACACAAAGCTATAAACCTTGGTGAAATGGAGATGTGTCGGCCCGGACATAAACACAAGTGACATATCCAGAAAACAAACCCTCTTTACCTCTGTGGATCGCTGTTTCCTTGCTTATTTTGGCTTGTGTTGATACAAAGTTCCCTGTTTTATCACATTTACAACTTCTTTTTCTTTTATTCTGCCTTATTTACACTTTACATTCCTTCTTACGACCTGGCCAGATGTTGTTGTTACATAACCATCTGGATAAACATATACTTCATCTCGTAGACTCTCTGAGACATCTATGTTCACTATGACTATTTTTTTATTTTTGGAAGTAATTTTCATCTTTTTCGTTTCTGTTTGTAGAGATGATGTCACTTCAAAGAAACCTGGCCGTCCTTCTGCTTTTGTTGAATGCCTCATTTTTCCTCCACTCCTACGTCCTAATTCACGCTGCGTCCACTTCCCCTCCTGTCACCCTTCCGCGGATAATATTCCTTACTGCCTTGAGCTCAGACGATGACTACTATGACGATGACACTGAAACCAAAAGCTCTTCTCCTGACGTGGTGGTCGCCGTGAAAACCCCTGTTCTCCACCAGGGGTCCCAGCCCTGCCAGTATGACCCCTGCCTCGAAAATCAGGAGCCATGCGCCCACCTTCGGGAGGAGACAGGCTGCCTCTGTCCTGGTATCAGTGGAGCTGACAAGCCTCCTCACGCACCACGCATCCAAACACTGCTGCCAATAAGCGAAGGGGGTGACAGAGGAAAGGTGGAGGTCAAGTGGTGCGCTCCGTCTTCAGTGGTTTCTACCTACAGGGTGGTGGTTCAGGGGCAGGATGGTGACGTCCTTGAAGTTGGCGATGGTCTGCGGCGAAGTGTGGTGGGCTCTTTGGAAAAAGGCACCAAGGTGTGTGTGGAGGCGCTGAACCAAGCTGGACGCAGCAGCCCCTCAGACTTCTCCTGTCAACGCTATGACCCTCCCACATCCTCGGACCATCACCTGTTGGCCTTGATCATAGGTGGGGGGCTCCTCCTCTTAGTAATCATTTTAGTAAGTGTGATTCTGTGGAAGTACAAAACATGTCGGAAAGGAAAGGGCAACTCCGCCAATGGACTGCACCCTTCTTACAGAGCGGGGGAAACACTGTGATCCAGCAAACTGCATCACAGTCACAACCCACTCAAGTTTGATCATGGACAGCAATAGCTGTGATGTTGTGATTAATGATTGAGTCCTGTTTACAACCCATTATTGGGAGAAAGAGTGATTTTTGTGTATGTAAATTAGACACTTTTCTTGAATTAACACTAAAACATAGTCAATATTTTCGAATTATTTGTGAATTAAAACTACTGGTTTATTTGCTGGCAAATTAAACATTGTAGATTTACTATTTTTTTAATTAATCATGATTGTAAATACATTTTTAGGATATACCCACTGTCTTTTATAACTCCTAGAAAACTAAAACATATTTTTGAATAAAAAACATTTTGTGATGGTTGAATTTTCTTTTCATTCAAAAGCACTTTTGCACTTGACAAACATACAGCAGAGTGAAACATTAGAAGTCCTGACTCTGTTTCTTGGCCCCTGAACTGGATGAAATAGGTCCACCACAAATGATCAGTTTATACAATTAGGTGATTTATCATTAACTTACTTTTAAAAAATATTGTTCAAACATAGCTTGTTGTAGGTACCTTTCTACTATTTTACTAGAGGCGTACAGACTATAAACATACTTTTATTTATTTACAACTGGTTGCAACAACAAATCCCAAGTGAACAAGCACTACTGTATAAGCCACAATGAACAAGAAAAAAATCCTTGGGGTTGGGTGAGTGTTGCAGTTAAGCACTCAGGCATGACAACAGGTCCAATCCATTGGCCTCTGTAAATAATACATACCTTATAACAGAAGATGCCATGTATTGTATTTCCTCATTTGCGCATTAACTTCAAAATAATAAAATAAACCAACTATCGATGCGCGCTGTGTTTATCTTAAGATTCTTTTGAATCTTTATAAAACAGTTCTAAACATATACTCACTCATTCCTCAAGTCTATATCGAGCGTTTATATTTTTCTTGTGTACTTCCGCATTTATTCTATTTGTTTAGTTATGGTGGCAGTATTCATATTTTTATATACTATAGTTTACGACGCGTTTAAACTATTTTTAACTCTTTCTAACGTTTACCAATGAGCAGACAATGCGTGCAAGGTTTGCTTTCATGATTGGCTAACTGCTGAAGTCACTCACGATTAGTCCCGCCTTTGGTCGGTGTCGCAGCCAATGGTTTGCCTCTCAACAGTATGATAAGGAAGAGTTCAGCCTTTTAAAAGGCTGACATTTACGCTTATACCTGCCGCGCAACGATCGTCTCAAGAACTAGAATGGCGAGTACAGGTGAGTGTTATCTTTTTTATCCTTTTTGTGGCAGCTACAGTATGCCGGGACGATCTGCAGCATATCTGAATGCTATGTCTATAAAAAACATAACTTTGTTGAGAAACTCCCGAAGCCTCACGGCAAGACGTACCTGGGTTCGAACCTACCTGTCTGCCAGGTTTCTGTCTCGACTTCGCATGTTTTCCCTGTCTGTGTGGGGTTTTACGGGTACCGGCTTTCTCTGCGAGAGGTGCGGTTAGCCCCGAGGCTTACGGGCAATTAGTGAACCAAAAGAGCTAATGTGGAGTGATGGACCGGTGTCGTCAGTCCGTCGAGGAACCGGTACCATGCCCAGATTATCTAAACAAAGCCATGCGACCGAACAAGATATAGATACGGTTATGATAATCGAAGAATATAAGAATTCAAAAATAAAATCTGGATATTAGCTGTTTAATTAATTAGCACTCCAACTAACTGAAGGGACATGATAATATAATGCATCAATAAAAGTTATGTGTCTGCAATAATGTATAAGTTGACCCTTATGATTACAGTTTGGCAAATTCAGCATGACTCAGCAGATAGTAAAAGTGATGAGTTCAAACCGGAAGCTATTTATTTCGCCAGGGAATCAGGTTACTCTGGAAACAAACAACAAAGCAAGAATGTTTAAGAAGATGCCAGGTGTTACTCTAGTATTACTTTAACATTAAGCTGAATGATTAAAATACACAGTAGCTGCACTGATTTTGTGCAGATTTTAGATAACATGTAAAAATAAAGCTTTATTTAAATATTTGTTTGATATTTATATTAGTAAAAACAGAGAGATTTATTGCCTGAAACCTAATCTGTGTTTCAAAAGTACAATTGGATCAGTTTTATCTAGTTAGTTGTTTACTTGACAAAGGCTGATTACACTTTATGACATCTCACATTTCCAGTGCCCCTGGACATCTCCTATGCCGATCTAAAAGCACTATTGGAAAAGAACCAGGGTGTCTTTCTGGTGGATGTCCGCTCCAAAGAGGAAGTGGACAGAGGCCGTATTCCTGGATCCATTAACATACCTCGTGAGTTCTTTTTGCATCTTCTTCCTTAGTGCATAGATGCAAAAATTATACCTATTGATAAGGTATGTTTCTGCCATTAACTCTTTTCTTTCTCTTTTTTCTTTTTTGTTTGCTCAGTTGATACAGTAGAGGCTGCTCTGAAAATGGACCCAGCAGACTTTACACACAAGTATGGGATATCTAAGCCACCACTGGATGCCCCCCACTTGGTCTTTCACTGCCAGATGGGCAGGAGAGGTGCAGTAGCAAGAGACAAGGCTCGTCAATTAGGATATGTGAGGTAGGTAGTAACACATGCACAACTGGTTTACCTGTCTATGGTTCAGGTCATCTACCATAGTATAAAATCTCTATTACAATCCGTTCGGCTATGTATTTTTACATTATGAAATCTGTGTAGACTTATATATGGTGTATGACTGACTTTATATTCTGTGCCTTTTTATGTATCAGTGCTCAGAATTATCCCGGAGCTTACTCTGAGTGGGCTGCGAAAACGAAAAAGTGACTGCTGTGGAGGAAAATGTCATTCAAACGTTCAGCCCAATAGTGTCAGAGAAACCAACCATGCAAAATAAATATATACATTTTATGGCTGTTTTTTTTAACCTTTGATACTGGTTGCTATATTTAAAATGTATGGATATATGAAAATTAAAAATCATGGAATCTGCTTTGAAGTGCAGTATTGTTTTTTTGGATCAGTTTTAGGAGCTCTTTCTTTATCAAATAAACAGACATTCAGTGCTTGTACTAACATAGTAATTGTTAATTGATTTAAGTATTAATCTGAAAGCCTCCTGGTAGTCAAGAAAAGGTGCTGCAAGAGATACAGCAGGTAATGAATAAAATTTGGAGTGGACTGGGGAACCCTTCTTACAGTGCAGGGGAAACACTGTGATCCAGCAAACTGCATCACAGTCACCCACTCAAGTTTGATCATGGACAGCAATCAAATAGCTCAGAGTGATGTTGTGATTAATGATTGAGTCCTGTTTACAACCCATTATTGGGAGAAAGAGCGATTTTAGTATATGTAAATTAGACACTTTTCATGAATTAACACTAAAACAATTATTTGTGAATTAAAACTACTGGTTTATTTGCTGGCAAATTAAACATTGTAGATTTACTATTTTTTTAAATAGTCATGTCTGAATTTGATTGTAAATACATTTTTAGGATACACCCACTGACTTTTATAAATCCTAGAAAACTAACTAACATATTTTTGAATAAAAAACATTCTGTGATGGTTGAATTTTCTTTTCTTTTACAAAGCACTTTTGCACTTGTAAAACATACAGCAAAGTAAATCAGTAGAAGTCCTGACTCTGTTTCTTGACCCCTGAACTGGATTAAACAGGTCCACCAAAGGTACAGTATTTGGTATTTATTAGCAGAAACTACTAAACCTGCTAAGCTGGTTTGCCAACCGTTCTCATACTCATTAAACCACCCGGTGGTCCATTGTATGTCTATGTATCTGCAATCATTGTGTTTCTTCTCTACAATTTCAGCATAATTGTTTGATGTTAGGTTCCTCGGAGGAAATGTGAGGAAAAACTACACAAAAAGTCATTTACTATATAAAAACATAGTCACTGGCTACTTTTTTAACTGAAGGTTTTACGTAATAAAAACATAGCTTGTCGTAAGTAGCGTTGTACTGTTTTACTACAGGTGTACAGACTGTAAACACACTTTCATTTATTTACAACTGGTTGTTACTTAAGCAACAACAAATCCCAGGTGAGCAAGCACTACTGTATAGGTCTGTGTCTGCAATAATGTAAGAGTTAACCTTCTATGATTACAGTTTGGCAAATTCAGCATGACTCAGCAGATAGTAAAAGTGATGAGTTCAAACCGGAAGCTATTTATTTCGCTAGGGAATCAGGTTACTCTGGAAACAAACAACAAAGCAAGAATGTTAAATAAGAAGCCAAGTGGTACTCTAGTATTACCTTAACATTAACTAAATACATTTAATTACATTTAATTTGTAATTGTAATTACAAATTACAATTACATAAATGCTAAAGTACACAGTAGTTGCACTGATCTTGTGCAGATTTTGAGATAACGTGTAAAAATACCACTTTATTTAAATATTGATTTATTTGAGTAAAAACATACTGTAGCAACTGCATAACGTCCAAAAAATGATTAGTAATAAAAATAAATTTCAGAGAGATTTATTGCCTGAAACCTAATCTATGTTTCAAAAGAACAATTGGATCAGTTTTATCTAGTTAGTAGTTTATTTGACAAAGGCTGATTTTCCAAAGAGGAAGTGGACAGAGGCTGTGAGGTAGGTAGTAACACATGCACTGATTTACTTTTCCATGGTTCAGGTCATCTACATTAATGTCTGCTGTAGTGTAAGATTTCTATTATAATCCATCCAGCCATGTATTTTTACATTATGAAATCTGTTAAGACTTATATATGGTGATGACTGACTTTATATTCTGTGCCTTTTCAACGAAAACGAAAAAGTGACTGCTGTGAAGGAAAACGTCATTCAAACGTTCAGCACAATAGTGTCAGAGAAACCAACCATGCAAAATAAATATATACATTTTGTATTTTTTTTAATCTTTGATGGTTGCTATATTTAAAATGTATGAATGTGTAGCCGAGTATCTTACGTGGGCTAAAATGTATGAAAATAATTAAAAATCACGGAATCTTCTTTGATTTGCAGTATTGTTTTGTGGATCAGTTTTAAGAGCTCTTTCTGTATTAAATAAACAGGCATTCAGTGCTTGTACTAACATAGTAGCTGTTATTTCATTGTATTAGTATTAATATATGTAATATAAGTATTAATCTGAAAGCCTCCTGGCAGTCAAGAAAAGATGCTGCAAGAGATACAGCAGGTAATGAATACATTTTGGAGAGTGAATCACTGCTTTTAGGTATTTATTCGAGCATGAAAGGCTAATGCTAGCGCTAACGCTAGTGGATGTTCGGAGCTAACTAGCAGCGCTAGCTTGTCGGGCTATGCTCCATGTTTTTTTTCATCCTCACCTACAGGCGCTGCGGCTGGTCGTGGTTTTAGGAAAACAAAGAAAACGGCGCGGGGTGAATGCTGCAGGAGGCCTTTTGGTTCTTCTGTGGACGGAAACGGCGGCAAGCTCTCACCATGTGAACTGCGCGGGTAAGCCTTAGCACCTAGCTAACGCCAAGTTCTCCAACAATATAAAAGGTGCTCCTCTGAAAACTGAGAGGAAATGGATCATTATTGTTAAGCGATGAACAAATTCTAAAATGTGTTATTTGAAAAAATAAACATTGTCATATACATGTGTGTGTGTTGAAAACATTAAATCAAATTATGTCTTTTTATTTTCCAGTGTTAATAATTGGTCACAGTTTGTGTTAAGGGTTTAATCAAACCTCATCACATGTCTAATTACAGTTTAGTAAAAAGAGGTTGTGTTTGTGGTGCAGTTGCAGCCGCTGGGCCCTGGTTTGCAGGGATTAAAAAGAACGAAGTCAGCCTGGGTACAAACCTACAGCACACACTCCACATCTACGCACATCCCAAGGTCACACACGGTATGATATCAAATATATTTACACGTTAGTACTCGCAGATTTGAAGGGGAGCTTGTTTCCCAGTCACAAACCGTGTCCTGAACCTGAGCCAGAGGAGCTGTGTGCCTTCACAGAGCTGCATGGTCCCCTCAAACTGCTCCTGTCATTTCAGGTATACACTGTAGTGATACTGTAGCAGGGTCTTTCATAGGTTAAAGCCTTGACCTCTAATAAAAGTCCTCCAATAATGTGTTTTCTTTGTACTCTGCAGATGAAGGATGTGAGATCTTTCAGCCCAGAGTGGCAAACGCATCTAGATGCGTTCCTACACACTTTCAGTTTGGCGAATGCAGAGGTATGAAACGGTCTGCTCACTACTCACAATCATATTCTAAGTTAAACAAAAAAAAAGTTAATTTCCTTTTTTTATTTTTACAGATTGAACTCTATTTAAAATTAAAATGCAATCAGAAGACTCTCCAACGAGTCTTCAGGTATGGCTCCTACCTTTATAGACAAAGGTCACAGCTTCCTTTTGGGGTATTTATATATACAACAATCAACAAAAAGAAGACTGAATTTTGGCCATTCGTTATACAGTATAGAATAATAATTACACACACTACAAACACTCACTTCTCTAGTTTATCCCACACAGTGTTGCAATGAAGCAATTCATAAATTCATGTAAGTGTTATTGTTCTTTTTTTGCAGAGTGGAAATCAAATATAAAGTTGCACCATCTGTGATTTTGGATGTCACTTGCAAAACACAGTGAGTAAAGTTTTCTTAATACTATCATCTATCTCATTTTTACTGCGGCACATTTCAGTTTTACTTTTAGCTTAAGAATAACTGATATGTGGCCAAAACAAAGTGCATGAACGCTACAACAACTTACTGCTGAACATGTTGTACAGTGTACACACTTTAGTGTGCAGAACGTGAATTACTCTGTTTGTTTTGAAAGGCCTCCAGAGTGTGTGAGGAAAGGATGCTGGTGTCATGGAGGCCACCCTGTCCTTGGAAGCAGGTTACCACTCATTATTCCCCTGCATGTCATGGATCAGGGCCTGTACGGGGAGCTCAGCATTCAGCTTGTCACACTCCTCAGCCCGTGTATTCTGCAGTACCCGAATCTGGAAACCAAGCTCACTGAATTACAAATATCCTTTGATGAGCTAATCGGAACGTTTTTAATTGACAGAATTTCTTGGCAGGACTGAAGAGTTTCTAGCTGGGTGGTTTCAGGGCTTCATCTCTGCTCTTTAACAGTGACCTGGTTTAGTTGGCTTCATCAGACAGTTCCCAGAGATGTGGACTAAGTTGTAGCTGAGTACAAAAGTAGAGATGTGGTTAAACATTTCCCAAGTTCTAGTTTATGTTATGCCCAAGTGCAACTGACTGTGACTAAAAATGAGTCAGTGCTAAAGGAGGTCACATATTTCTGGACAGCTGGAATCTGCTTAATTAGAATGATGTTGTAGTGTGTGATGCACTGGATGTCTGATTTGAGGAAGTTGTCCTTGACTGCATTTGTCTTCAGGTGTTTGTTTACAGCCCCAGTAACCTTCCCGTCAGAGGGTTGTCCACCTTCTTCCAGATGTTGCCTGCTCATCTGGACACTCATGAACTGGGTGTGCGTGGCATTCACTGCTTCTCTCTCAAAGGTATAGTAGACCATCACTACTGCTGGGAACAGCACACTCAAAGGAGTTCATTTCACGTGTTTTGCTAAAAGCTTTGCAGCTGTCACTTTTAATTGACATGGTAAACGCTGACGCTGTTCCAGGGGACATCCAAAGCAGTTAATCCTGTGTTGTAATGTTACTCCCTAAAAGACTAAAACCTTGGATTAGTTACGTCTTCAATATGAGATAACAGTTAAAAACTAATTTTAACCACCTGTGTTTATCACGGAAAGAATGTGTTTAGAGCCCAGAGCTGCTCTTATAAAGTTTAATAGACCACAAAAAAACCTATAATTAAAATCAGGAATTAATCCAGGTTGAGCAGGGGAAGCAGAGAAAACAATACACCAGTAATAGCACAGTATGTCTAAGCTACACAAGTGAGGTGTTGGTTGTAGCGTTTAACAAACTTAACAAACATGCAACAAGTTTGCATGGGGTTAATGCTGCGAACATTTGGTTCCAATATTGGTTTTGATTTAGATTCAGAAGGGAAAAGTCTCTCACGCCAGAGACTTAGGGTGTGGCATTTGTGATGCTGGTTGGCTATTTAGCTTTGACCTTGATTTTCCCATAACCTTACATAATGTAAAGCTGCCAGAAGTGAACAACATCCCAACCTACCTCAGTTCCCACAAATGGATTTATTACAATGAAAAAACATCTGAAAAGGATCCTAGAAACCCTGTGTGTCTAGAAAAAAGGGATAGTGAGAACAGTGTGAATTTAATGGTGATGTGATCTTAAATTAAGGACAAAATCTGTAAATGAAGTCATGACAAGTTGACCTGTTTTTCCATTAAGCCAGCCTCATTTAGGAAGACGTTCATTTGCTTTGGGCCAATGTCTGTGGTCTCTGTGGTTTGAAAGCACTCATGGGATCTTATGAGGAGACACTTTAGTCTGGCTGTTAGTAGCAGATGTATTGAGTCACACTACACTGCAGCACATTTAACTGCTGTACACTCATACCATGATGAAGCAAAATGTGTTTCTCAGAAACTGTAGTTGCATTATAACTAATCCTTTTTTTGCTAGAATACAGACTGAGTCATGGTCACTAGCAAAATCATGTGAATGAAAAAAAATCCCAATTATCCTATTTATTTAGAGCTGTTCCAAAAGGGAAATGTGTGAGGTGCTGTTGTTGTTTCTGCTCAGCCCACCGCTCTGTTTTCCATCGCCAAAGCATTCAGTGTTGTACCATGCTCTCAGCCAGTAGAGATAAACTTGTAATGTTTATCAGTTAGACTCACAATTATGGCATCTCTCCATTTGTTACTCATTTTCCACTTTCTTAAAGTGCTTTAACATTCCTTACAGATTTTCTGTACAGCTGCATTTACAAAATACACTATGAAAACTGGGAACATGCAGAACGGGAGTCAAGCTCAGTTCAACAGAGTCTCCTGCTCTTCTTCTTCCTGCAGCACCGCGACCCTTTCATCTCTCAGCTCTCTGATCTCATGGGTGAGTGACAAAAGCAGCAAAATCATGAATTACAGGGTTGAATATAACTCATTTCATTTGTTACTATATCAATGCAAGATGCTAATATACTGTAGTTTCAGCAGTAACTGGGACGTTTGTAATGCTCCCACAGCTGCAGAGAGACTGATAGAGCACCACCTGGAGGATATTCTAAGCAATAACAAACAGGCACTGACAGCAGCAGTGCAGTCTGAGCTGAAGAACACGCTGAAAGCACAAAATCACAGGACACAGGCAAGTCTGACAAACACACAAAATAAACACTGTAATCCAATTCTTGAACGAACAAACTTGTCTGCAGACTTCGTGATAATGTTCACTTTGAACTAATATTATTTTGTGGTGCCACTTACTGAGATTTGTTGCTTTTATTCATTACAAACTGTTTTAGTCATCAGCATCAGAGTGTAGAAAATTTGTACAATTTGTATTATTAATTCATACAAATTATATCTCTGATATTGTTTTTGTTGTGTGAAACATTTAAGGAGCAAGAGAAGCTGAATTCTGCTGTCAAGGTGATTCTCAATTCATCCATCAGCATTGTGAGCTCCAGCAGTAACATGGAGTTCAGGAATGCTTGTCTGAACAGCATGAAGGTGGGAATAAATACAATTGCTGTATATTAGTATTCATAGTTTTTATAATAAAATGCTAATTTTATCATTTGAAAAAGATAATGTACGTAAGAACACTCGTATGTACGTATTTGTCAGGTACGTGACACTCATGAACTGTCGGTCTCCCTGTTTGAATCGCTGAGGAGGGTGACATCATGGAAATTCAAATCCAATGACAGCTGCTTCTCTGCTCAGGTGAATGGGATGTTTGTTTTTAGTTTTGTCTTCATTGTCTTATATGTTGCATTATATACATTTATACATGTATACATGTACTGTACTAACATATCATTGCCCAACAGACAGAACAACGTCCTGAGAGCGATGTGCGCACCAGAACAGAAATCTGACACCACCTGTGTAAAAACTGTGGAAACACTGGATTGGCTATTTTTGTTATTTAAATTGTGGTAGTGTGATGGAAATAGATATTAAAGCTTTAATTGAAATTTTAATTTAAAATTATAAATAAAATTCAAAGTTGGGTGACAACTGGTGATTTTTATTTCTTCTTTGACTAATCTGCAAATCATTTCAGTGATCCCTCGGTCTGTTAGGCATTAAGACCTGATGATGTCATTAAAGGTTGTCTTGTCAAATAATTAAATTGCACAGGTCACAGCAGTGTCGTTTGTAGTTGTTGAACACGTTCACCTGGTTGGACTGGATGAACGCTGGCGGGGCTTTCATGTTGCTCGTAGCTCTGACTCCATCCAGCAGAGGCCGGCGAGGCTCCATTACTCCTCTGATCAAACGCCAGTAGAGGAAGAAGCGCTTCCGTTTGTTATTGTTTATGCCGATGACGTAAATTCCGGCCGCCAAGACTTGCAGCGCTTTTTCGCGGTAAAATGATCTGAGGCTGAACCCGTTGGTTCCGTTTGATCATAACTTCCACTTTTCTGTTTTACTGCTGTATTTGGAGGAGAAACACGGGCCTTCGGTGTTGTTATGCAGTAAGACGGAAGCTAACGTTAGCCCGTAGCTCCTGACGTTTGGCGTCTTCCTCACGGACTTTATCTACTACACTGAGGATACAGGACCATGGCAGCTGTGACCCCGGAAAGTTTATTATCGGAGCTGGAGATGTTCGGTGTGTCCTGTGAAGATGACTCGGTCCTCGACAAGAGTAAGTAGCTGCACATGTTTAGTTAGAGAAAAGGACAAGACCTTTACATCAAAATAGCGACGTTACGCAGGTGACTGTTAGGTTTCATTTGTTTGTTACCTCTCATTTAACAGATGGCAGCAGTAAACAGCGTATAAGTAGTTTTTATTAATGTCTTAACCCGTTCTCCTCCTTTGCCTGGTCTTCTGTTTTCCAGTGGTGGAGCAGTGCATTTGTAACAGGATCCAGGCAGCTGGCATGGTGTTGGAGTGGGTGGCCTACAGTAGTACAAAAGACGGATTAAAACTCTCCATGGACACCCTGGAGCAGTTTGAACATGAGGTGACGGGCTCATACTGTGTTAATGAAACTCTTTTATTGTAACTGTGTTGGAGTCACCCCAACAGGAGCCCAGTTTTTATTCTTCGTTTCATTTTCTTTGCAGGTTTTAAACAAGAAGAATAAATCAAGGCCAGTGTTTAGAAAAGAAGATAATCACAACAGAACGAGAAACATTCACGATTTGCATGAGTTGTATCCTTTACAGTAAATGTTTACCATAAGAAAACATGCATTTAACTGTTAGGCACGTTTTTCCTTCAGCTGTCAGTGTGAAATGTCTTGTGTTGCAGTCCTTGATACTATTTGTATAGAGTTAAAGCTGAGGAAGAGGAGGAGATTCTGCTGGATTCCTACTCTACTCCTGCAAAGGTAAGATGTGACTTTGTTTCTTACAGAAAAAAAACCTTAATAGTTTAATGATTGCATCATCACTTTCAAACCTAAAATTAATTGTTTTATGGGTCATAAGGTGGACCTGGGACCTACAGTGACTTTAACACTTGTGTGTCTTCAGGGCTCTCAGAAACGAGCACTGACCACACCAGAACACCCTCAGTCCAAGAGGAGTGCTGCTCTGAAGGCCAGCCCTGGCCTCCTGCTGTCTCCTGCCAGCTTCTCTCCCAGGTAGACAAGCCGAAAACCCTGAATCACCACGGACATGTACTGAATAGAGCTTTGTTGTTGGTCATAAGACTTCTGCTAGGTACCATATGATTAGTAACCTGACCAGTATAATAATATGATAATGTGTAAAGATGCAAGTTCGGATGTTTGAAGCTTATTACCCTTTTGTTCAGTATTGTTTGACAATCGTACATGGTCAGAACAGGTTATGTAAGCTGTGACCGTTTAAATGAATATTTGCTGTTCTGTCCTTATCCCCACGTCTGTCTGCAGTGTAACTCCATCACAAAAGTACAGTCAGCGAGCAGCGAAAGGGGAGGTGGTGGCTTCATTCGGCGCCGTACAGGGCACCCGCTGGGTCGGCAGGAGGACTCCAGGCGTAGGCGTCCTGGTGAAGCTGCTGGAGGAGCCTGAAGACTCCCTCCGCTGCAGCTACAAGTACATGTTCCAGAGGCTTCGTGATGTTCGAAACGGTATTTAGCGGTCAAGTCTCTGCCTAGTAGTGCAGCTCTGGCAATAACTTAATAAAGGTTAAAGCTTTCATGTGGACTTGCTTAGATTTTTGCATTTCTCTTCCAGTGTTGACAGAAAAGATTGAAGAGCTTGGTGAGAGCCTCAGGTCTCATTTCAGTATCGAAGAGTTCTCTCCTGTTTCCCTGCCGGCTCAGGTACAGACGTGATTTAGAAAAACACATTTTGAATATAACTCTTAAAATTCTTCTTTTAAAAGCATCTTAAACTCAGCTTTGTGTTGTTATAAACTGTTATAAAGACTGTTCTGTGTTGTGACCAGTCAGTTTAGAATGTTTTTATCTCCACGTGTGAGCAGGACAGTATAACGGTGCTGGGCCAGGTGTGCTGTGACAGTAATGGAAAGCTGAACGCACAGTCGGTTCTGTTGGAGGCGGGACCAGAGCAAGGCGGTCAGCAAGTTCCTGTTGACCTGTCAGAGCTCAAGGAGTACTCCCTGTTCCCTGGGCAGGTGAGGAGAAGGAAGCTCCATGCCGACCAACAGCTGCTGTTAAACATGGATGAACTGTGTCTTTATAATTGTTGGTCGACTGTCTTTTGTTGCTTAGTTAAGAATAACATTCAGCTCTGCAGCACTTTAATTGTTGCTTCTGTTCACAGTAGTTAACATTGAACGGTGGACTCTCCTTTGCCTCTGCACTGAAGTTTGTGCAGCAGGTTATATGGCCACCAACAGTATCAGAGCATGCCAAGGACCTGGGCATAAGCCTGACCAGCGTCTGACCGAGAACTCTGACAGCTCCCACATAAGAATATATAGAATGTGCACATGACGAAGTGTTCGTCTTAACGTGGCATCTAGACTCACGTACGTGTCTGCCCTCTCAACAGGTGGTAGTGATCCAAGGGATGAACACAACTGGAAGAAAACTGGTGGCGTCCAAACTTTATGAGGTCAGCTTAAAAACAAAAATATATTGCATTTGTAATTAGTCCTAGTTAACAATTACTGATTTTTACGACCGTTTTTGATTTTGTGTTGTTTTTTTTTAGGGAGTTCCTCTTCCCTTCTACAATCCTATGGTTAAAATGGAGATGGATGAAGGTAAGAATGATGCTGCCTTCTTAACCTAACTGTGACAAAGGCATGTTTGATACGAAGGCTTAGAGGCTTTGTCACCGTGTGTAAACATTTGCTTCTATTTTGAATTAATGAAGACACTCTCTGGTTCACAGAGCCAGTCAATGTTCTCGTGGCCTGTGGACCGTTCACTCCTTGTGACAGTCTGAGCTTTGAACCTCTGCTGGACTTGATTAGTATCATTGCCAGGGACCGTCCTGATGTCTGTGTGCTGGTACAAGATTTGTAGATCTTTTACACAAGTATAAAATGCTTGTAAATACCTCTATTAGTTTGTAGAGACGGACAAATCAGTGAAATGAATGTTATTTACTAATTTTTGCTTTTTTTCAGCTTGGACCATTTGTGGATTCCAAACATGAGCAAATTGAGGTACGGTAGGTTTCTAAGTGAACATGAATATGTTTTTAGTTTAATTTTTTTAGCATATTAACTGTTCTAACAATCAAATCAGTTATGAATATGTGATTATCGCCTGTTTCTCTAACAGAAAGGTCAGGTTACTGAGACGTTTGATGCCATTTTTTCAAGATGTATTGAAAGTATATTAAATGGCACCAAAAGGTAAATCTACTCTCTCGTCACCCTTTACTCTTGCTGTGATTCTGCACCTTGTGGGGTGCTATTATAATAAACTGATTTTATTTTATTTTTTTCTATCCAGTGTTGGCTGTCACCTAGTGTTTGTTCCCTCCCAGAGAGACATCCATCATCACTTCATCTACCCACAGCCTCCATTCACTCTGCCAAACCTCAGCAAGGATCAGGCCCAGGTCAGATCTACAAAGACGCCACTAAGGGGTTTCTCACGATCCAAACAGAAACTCATGAGTTCAGTTACAGATAAACACATGCTTGGTCATGATTGTCATTGTCCTTTGTTTCTGTACACTCTGCAGCGTATCACACTGGTCCCCGACCCCTGCACCCTCCTCATTGATGGTGTGACCTTTGGCTTGACATCAACTGACATCTTCTTCCACATGGGTGCAGAAGAGATCAGCAGGTGAAGGCTTGTTCAGTCAAAATCTGAATGACAGGGTGCAAATGCAATCTGAAGTTATGTACTGGTTTTATTTTTTAAATGAACCTGACTTTTGTTTCAGTGGAACTGGATCAGAGCGATTTTCACGTATACTGAAACACATACTCACCCAGAGGAGGTAGGAGTCCTAAAGAGTCTTCTTGTTTGTTTTTACAGTTTTTCTCCATTAATGGCCTCTATGTTTTGGTTATTATTTTCAGTTACTACCCACTGTACCCCCCAGTGGAGGACGTTAACATGGATTATGAAAAGTTCCAGAGCTTTGGTCAGATGCCACTCACTCCTGATGTGCTTATCATTCCTTCTGAGCTTCGCTACTTTATAAAGGTATGAGCCCCCAGAACAGAAATGCAGTGTGTACAATTGTACAAATGACTATTAAAAATAAATTGAGATGACTAAGAACGTGATAATGGCAGGCTTCATCTCCCCTTGTCCTCAGGATGTGGTCGGCTGTGTCTGTGTCAATCCTGGTCGTCTTACCAAGGGTCAGGTGGGTGGGACGTACGGGAGGCTGCTCATTCAGCGCAGCGCTGCATCAGACGACGGGAAGAGAGTGACCCCCTGTTTGACTGCTCAAGTGGTGAAAATATGAGAAAAAGACTTTCTAAATTGACTTGAATTGACCCGGACCGGTTTCGCAGCAGCTTCAATGGCTTCTGTACAATGTATAAAAACTGTATTCGTTCTTATTTTATATGACGTGTAGGGGTGGACTATGCTCTGATTGGTGGTGTCTGTAACTATGGTTGATTAGGAGTCGCTCAAAAACGGCATCAATAATATTTCCAATAAATTATTGTCACCCTTTCTATTATATTGTTTACTTTGTCATTACTTCCCTACTTAAGTTTTAGTCAGATGAAATAAATCCATGTTTAACTTTTAAATTGTGAAACATTTCAATAATCAGTTAAATGAGAGAGGAAAAAGGTAAAAGCTTCGTATCAAACATGCTTTGGTTTAGGTTTTGTTTTTTTTAATCGTAAAAGTGGTCAAACTCATCAGAGTCGCTGCGTTGAGGTGTGATCTTTGTTGATCTGTTCTCCTCTGCTTGAACCATCTTCAAGTCAGAAACTGCTAATGAAGACATTGAATATTTCAGTCAGCCTACAAACCCACATGTTCCTCATCACTGTCATGAAGCAGTACCTTTGAGTTTCTCTGCAGGTTTCAGGTCCTTGTCTCTGAAAATATCAAACATATCATTTTTAAAAAGTTCAAAGTTTTGTGGTGGAAGTAAAAAGTACTCACTCTCTTTTCTGTCTTTGTTCTTGAGGCATAAGGAGATTCTCTATGTCATCCTGCTCGCTGAAATCGTTTGAGTCGTCCCCGTCAGAGAATCCTGCTTTATTCGCTGCCTTCTCTCCATCTTCTGTTGCTTCCTCAGGAATATTGTGTCTCCTTTTAGGTCAAAAATGTGTAGTTCAGGTGCTGTTGGCAAAGAAAATCATTGAATTCTAATCATTTTACCTCTTGTCCTGTGGAGAGATTACGCTTTCTTCTGAATCGCTTTCCTCCTCCTCTGGTTCTCCTTCCTTGTCACTCCTCTGCTCCTCCTCACTCTCTCCCTGCTCTTCGTCTTCGGACCCCTCCTCATCCTCTCCTGTCTTGTCTTGTTCACTCTCATCCTCTTCATCCTGTGAGGAGGCTGAACTTCTGTCGTCACTATCATCTTTCTTTAGCTCATCTTTATCTTTGCATTTCTGCTCCTCCAGCTCATCCTCCTCTTTCTCATCAGCTTCCTCCTCATCTTTTTCTTTTTGTTCCTTCTCTTTCAGACATTTTTCTTTTTCATCAGGCTCATCCTCCACATCTCCATCTTGATCATCACCTACCAAGCTGTCCTCTTTGTCTTCAGTTTTATTCTCCCCTCTATCTTCCTGATGCTCGTCGGCTTCATCCTTTTCTTCTGAACTGCTTTGCTCAGAGCTAATAATCTGCTTTTGTTTTTCATCCCTAGCTTTACATTTAAGCTGTATACAAATGCTTCCTGAATCTTCTCTTCTGCACTGCTCTAATTTGTCATCAGCACTTGCATTTTCTGCATTTTTGCCTGTGGATTCTTCAGTTTCCCTTCCTGACACTTCACTTGAACGCTGACTCGCAGATTCATCGCCTTTGTTCCTGTTTTTTTCCTTTAGCACCTTCTCTGCGCTCAGTGGTTCACTGACTTGTTCAACTTGTACCCCACTCCTTTGCCTCCTCTTCTTGCATTTCCCTGAGGAGACATCCCTTTGAAAGCTTTGGACCACTGCATCTGAGGCAATGATGACAGTACTGGAAGATCTAGATGACCTGAAAGAGTTATTAATAAATGTACACAGAATATGATAGACCAATAAAAGTAACCGTAAAGTACCCTTAAATAAGTTTGTTGATCAATGGATAGGGAAATATGATCATTGGATTATATTTTAGAAAAGATTACAAAAATCTGGGCTAGTTACCATATGTATGTAAATGAATTACGTATGTGGAATTAAATCGATTTTGTTTATATGGAAATGCACTAGAATGTATTGACTCACCCCTCTGAGCTGTGACTTTGCTTCTCAGAGGAGGTGCACTGTGACCTTCCTCTCGTCTCCTTTTTCCTCCTCTCTCTGATGACTTGAGTGGAATCACTCTCGCTGCTCTCTGCATGACCACTGGACAGACGTACTGTGTACAGCATGTGCAAAATGATGATGAAATACTTTACATACATTGATATTAGTGTTTTAGTGTAAGATGTTTCATTTTCCCACCTGGTTTAATGTCCAGCTCATGTGACAAACGACTGCTCCTCCTTCCACCACATCTCTCTCCCCTGGGGCTGGATGCCCCACTTATCTCAGACCCCTGTGCCACAGTCGGTGAAGCCATCAACTCAGTGGGAGGCTCCTTGCTGTAGAGCTGACCCCACAGAGCCTCAGGGAGACCATCTGCAGCTGCCATCCAGGACCAGGGGCAGTCGGCGTGCAGGGAAGACTGGCCAGGTGTGTTATGCCTGGGCCAGGGGTGATGACTGGGTGTGGAGGAGAGATGGTGGAGCACAAATGGGTGAGGATGTGAGAGGAAGAATGGAGGGACACGAGAGGAACTCTGAGGCTGATGGGATGCTCTCATGGGAATTCCTGGGAATTGGTTGTAGTCTGAGTGGATGTGACCATCTTTTTTTCTTTTGATATAGCCTGTAAACGCAGGTATATGGGTCTTTATCAAGAAGACTTTATAGAACATTCACAGGACACAATATTTATTCAATAATTGATGATGAGAGCAAACCTTGTGAATGTTGATCTGCAGAAGCCTCTGTTACTTCTGGTTTTTTTGTGTTTTTAAGACATGACCTCATGTTGTCCTCCATCCTCTGTTAAACAGAGGAGAAGGTTTACCTTATGATCCTGATGTTTACTTTAGTCAAATATTTAAAATTTAGCAAACGTTATATAACTGTACAATATAATACGTAATCATACAAATAGATTTGAGTAGTAGCAAACCCTCACCATCCTTTGAGCAGCCTGTGTTTTCTCCTTGAGCTGCTGCTGCCAACAGGGTGAACTCTCCTTAAGGTACCACTCGTACTCCATCTTTGGGGGTCAAAGGTGGAAAAAGACCCAAAAAAATGAAGCACGATAGCAGCCAGGTTCTATTTTTAAACTAAATTTTGCGTGTTGTGTGCATGAACCCGAATAGTTTTCATGGCAGCAGTGCAGTCCAGCATCTCTTTTAGTGTGTCCTGGGCTTTCTCAAACTGCTGTAGAAGCTCCTTGTTGTGTTGCTGGGCTCTTAACTCTCGCTCTTTTAGCTCCTGCCAGCGCTGCTGTAGCCTGACTTTGCTGCAGGTAACACAGGTACACATGCAAATTAAACACACCAGCATACAGTACACAATGCACAAGGCCTTCCTTGTTCTTTTTGTCTACCAATGACATTTGTGTCTTAAAATATTCCCCAAATCTAGTATCAAAGTCCAAGACAGTAGAATCCATAATAATTCAAAAATCAAATGTATCTATGATCAGCTTTGAAATGTATAATGTGCTATTTATAAAACACTTCCTTTGTAGTGTTAGGAACTAATTTCTACAAATTCTGCTCTAAAATTCTCATTTAGGTATCCTACCTGTTTGTTAGGCAGGGATCTCTTTGTTTCATAAATGTCTTTCTTTCCATGTGGGTCAAATCTGCAAGAGACGGTAATTTCTCTTTTGGTGCAGCCATGATGCAGGCTTTCAGTGGACACAGAGATTATCAGGGATTAGGTCCTGCGCTTTGGGGGAGGGACCAGACACATATTACCAATCTACACGTGTATATGGTTAAACAGTAATAAAGGCTTTTTATGCAACAAAGTCCCTGGAAAGGAAGTTGTAGTGGCATCTACTTAGGTGAAAGTATTTAAACTCATAAGTAATTATTACATTTTTTTTAATTGACAACCGATTTCCAGCTAAATTAATATATATTTATTATATATTATTAATTTATATATTAATTTCACTGTAGATTAATATATATATATATATATATATATATATATATATATATATATATATATATATCTATATATATATATATATATATATATATATATATATATATATATATATATATATATATATATATATATATGCAATTTGTACCCAAAAATTGTAACAAATTTCCAGCTATATATATATATATCACAATAGATTTGAACATATGTGTGTGTGTGTATGTATGTATATGTATATATATATAGTGAGTGTGGAGAAAACAATAGAGCATTAGAAAGCATTAGAAAATCTTAATTTGGGAACTTCTAACTACTTTTATTGTTGAGAAAACGTGACATCACCGGCGGAACCAAGGTGCTTTGTTGCAGTACGGAAATATTTTGGTGTAACAGCTTTTGGGCGAAGCTTGATTTCGTCCATGGGCACACGATCCCGGTTAAGGAAGGCGTTTGTTCACAGTAAAACCATCACTTTTTGGGTTGTGTACGTAACTTAAATTTGTCCCGAAGCTCCACTACGTTAAATTAATACAATGCGGTTGATTTTAGACGGCTCAGAAAGCTAAAGGAGCTGCTTCGACTAACTAAGCGAAGAAACGGGTGCCACAGTGCGTCTGTCAAACCAGTCCTGCCATTGACATCATTGCGCTTTGACCTGTCATTAATAAATCGAGACCAACTGGACAGGCAAGAAACATGACGAGTCTGGCGTGTAAAGTGTTCAGCAGGGTCGACAGGGTGTGTCGCCACCTTCCCGTGGCGCTCAACACCTTCCTGGTTTTCTCCATCACCGGCGAGGTGAGCTACCTGGTCATGGTTGAAGCTCCGCTGGAGCCGGACCAGAAGAAGACGGAGTGGTCCTCGTGGTGGAAGATGATCCACCTGCTGGGACAGTACTTCCTGCTGGGAAACATCTGCTGGAACGCCCTGCTCTTCCTCAGAACCAGCCCCAGCATCAAGGGGGTGTTCCTGGGTGGAGAAGGCATGGGCCAGGGGTGGAGGTGAGAAAGGAGCAGCTGTGCAGATTATTGCAGGCTTGAACATAAATAAATGACAAATGGAGATTATCATTATGGGACCTAGGACGTGTGTGTTTAAGCATTATGACTTTTTTGACACGCAGGTACTGTTATACGTGTGAGACGCACACTCCTCCTCGCTGCTCCCACTGCTACGACTGTAAGGTGTGCGTGCTGCGGAGGGACCACCACTGTGTCTTCTTTGGCCAGTGTGTGGGTCTACGCAACTACCGGTATTTCCTGAGCTGCTTGCTGTTCATGTGGTCTGGGCTCCTGTACGCCACGCTGATGAACGCAGAGGTCTTCATTGTCATACTGAAGGAGGGAGTTACTGTGCACAGCATCCTGCTGCTGCTCATACCCTGGATTATGTTGGTTTCAGGTAGGATCTGGTTTCTCTCACCTTGGCATCTACAGTATAAACTGTGAATAACAATAATCCATATTATTTCATAGCGTACAACAGTAGTTGTATTAATTAATACATGTGAAAGACACTAAGTCACAGTGTGTAAACCAGGGGACATTTTTTTGTCATGTTTAATTCTTTCATACAATGTAGATTAATCTACAGTGTTTTTAATTACTGAAGCACTCAGATAGATGTGAGTGTCATTACGTTCTTTCTGTTTTTCTGCCTCCTAGGTCAGGTCTCTGCACGTGCCTTCGCCTTCGCCTTCATTGCAGACACGTGTGTGGTGGGCTTTCTGCTGGTGTCCGCCTTTTTCTTTTTCCATCTCTTCCTGTTGTTTCGGGGACAGACAACCAGGGAGTGGTACTCATCCCGCCGGCCCTACAACCTGGGGCTCCTGGGCAATCTGCGCCACACTCTGGGCCTTCGATGGTACCTCTGCTGGCTCTGCCCGCTCATACCATCAACTCTACCGGGTGATGGGATACACTTTGAGGTCACAGGATCACTGGAGCCCGCACGGTAACAGCTGAAAGTCTGGACGTCATCAGGCCTTGTGTCTTTACTTCACTGGTGGTGGTTAACGTTATTGGGGAGCAGCAGCAGGGGAACCTCTTTTTAAGGGAAGGGAACTTGAAGGGGAAAAGGCTAGAATAGTGGTTTCGCTGGATATAAGTCTGTACAAATATGTACACTCAATAAGGCAGGCCTCAGAATATTAACACAGAAATTAGTGTTACTTGGACGTCATGAGCACTAAACCTCTGTAAGCAACCCTGAAACAAGAATGTATTTTGTTGACTGTAACGTTTTTTTATAAATGTTCATAACAGACACCCACAGTTTCTGTGACAGTGTCCTGGGAAGTGCACCAGTTTAAATCAGTGACCACTTAACTGAGAGGGGGTGTCAGTTCAGCTTCAATCTGCCTAATCTATTGAAGGATCTAATTTGGTTTACACTGTTCATAAACAGCCTCCTGTCTGTTAAAATGTGTTTTCCACTGCTCTACGTCCACCCTGAGCTACAGAGTTTATTACAGTAAGGTTTTCACTGGGTATTTTTCATCAAGTTGAGGTGATGAAGAACTGAAAAAGTGTTTGCAGTGACTTCTTGCTGTTTACAGACTAAAGTAATTTAATGATATCAGTATTTAAATTCTACCTGTTGTGTAAATCTTTTTGTTTCAGTGAGTGAGCCAAATTAGTCCTGCAGTGTCACATTGTCTGCCAAAGCAGTTTCTGTTTCTAGTAATTCGTTAATATTGCAAATTGTCGCAGCAGTAATACATTTTATTTTTTCAAAAGTATACATGCGTTTCTGTACGTTGAATATAATTTGTCACCGGCTTCTGTTCATTATGTAATATGGCTCTGAAACACTGCTAACAAGTAAAAACGTCATTACCTCAAAGTGATCATTTCTGCTCTTTTTTGTAGTGTTTTGTGTCTTATTTTATATCTGCTTCCTTGTTTTACACAAAAATTTCAATCAAAGTTATTGTTTACATGTTTTATTTATCGAATATAGATATCATCTTCTTTTGCTTTTGCTCTTGCTCTGTACTATCCGATTTGGGTCACGTTGTTTAAAGTGTGGTTCTGCTCTTTGAAAGTGTTAATAAAAAATTCAAATTCCACCAGGGGACACGTGGAAAAGCGGAAACGCCTGATCGTATTTTGTTCTCTTGTTCTAAGTGGTGCTGTAATAATGTAAAAAGAAAAAAAATGTTATTTGGGTAAAAAAAAAAGTTAAAAGTACTTTTTTTCATATCAAGAATAAGGAGGGTATTCTCAAACGAACCTTTAAATACTAAAACATTATCATAATTAATTAAAATGTTAAATTTGTGTTTCTTGTTCTATGGTGTGTTGGTTTCTAAGATGCAGTTATCCAACAGTCATTAACCGCCACTTGCAGCTTCCTGGCTAAATACGTTAGCTTAGCCTAGCCTAGCTTATATGCTTCTGGTAAGTAATGTCTTTACTGTTTTTGAATATAAACCACTATAAACCCATGGTGGTAACGTCTCGCTAACTATCACGTTAGTTGTCAAATGTTTTACCTTCAGTGTGTGAAGCTAACGTTAGCTAGCAGCCTAACTGGTGCAGGTTAATTAGCGCACTTTAGCTAGTCTGATAGTTACCACTTAATTTCTTCAACATCTGGCGATGTGTAATCGATACTGAGTTGTTCCTAGTTTATTTTAATAGAGTATGATATTTTCTCTA
Source organism: Betta splendens (assembly GCF_900634795.4). Taxonomy (NCBI): domain Eukaryota; kingdom Metazoa; phylum Chordata; class Actinopteri; order Anabantiformes; family Osphronemidae; genus Betta; species Betta splendens. Next base: position 12,596,585 of record NC_040890.2, on the reverse strand, counting down.
GTTATACTTGGTTTCAAGAAAGTGAAACAGTGGACTGTGTTTTCCACAGACAGAATGGACGTCACAGAAGAAAACGTGTAAGTGATGCTCACTGTATAACAACTGTTCTACAGCAAAAACTGTGTTTTTTGCAGCAGCAGTGTATGAAGGTGGCTCTTCTGTGTGTGAATGTGTGTAGGACGGTGAAGGAGGCACTTGAGAAAGTAGCTGAGCTGGAATACAGCCAGAACCATTTAAGGGACCTTAATGCTAAGATGAGGCGATGGCTGGATGTTGCAGATGATGATATGTCAGGGTTGCGCTCGGAGAACGCAGACCTCAGGAACCAAGTAAAACAGTAACTAGTCACACTCGCATCGCTTGTTACGCTGCCTTCAGCATCCTGGACTCCTTGTTTTAAGATAGCTCAGTTTTTTTCTGTCATGTGTAATTTCTGTCTTTAAATCAGTATTTTTACGTAGGTTTTTTTGGCACTTGTATTTGTGTGTTTCAGGCTGGAGAAGATCATCAGTGCAGCAGAGCAGAGTGAAGCAGAGTCCTGTGTGTCCCCTCTGGCTCATGACCTTGATTTGGAGAAACGCAATGAAGAAAAGATTCAGAGATTGGTGGGTAACGAGAAGCTGGACTGTATTACAGTGTACGCCTGGTCCTTTGTCGCTGATCACCTATAACACCAGCAGTCATCTGCAGCCAAAGCAAAATCTTCAAAATCCCATCTCGTATTGTTTTGTCAAAGTGGCGATTGTGTGTGAGATGATTGATTTCCTCACAAGCTTCTTGCAAAAGCAGCAGGTACAACTTTGTCCACAGTGGTTTTGAGTGTTTTCAGTATCTCCTTTTGTGCAGGAAGAGGAATGCATCACGATGAAGGAACAAAATAAGAAACTAACTGCAGAGGTGATGATGTTAATTCTTTCACACAACAGCCCTAATTAGTTTTATTTTGTAGCGCTGGGCCCAAACTGCCTGTGTTTTTACAGAATCCTATTGTCTTGATATCGTTTGATAATGTTAATCAATGTGCGGCTGAAGGTGGTCGATAAATTCAAAAGCACTTTGCACATTTAAATGTCACCCTGACCTTTTCAGCTCAACAGCCTCCAGCAAGAGAGAGAGCAGGACAAGATTTATTTAAGCAACTTCAAGGATGCAGTTCAGAGCCTTGAGGTATTACCGTGCCTTCAGCTTGGCCATGTTTAGTATCTTCAAACCCTTGCTTTTATTTCTTGCTTTAAAACAAAAGTGATTTTTTATATGTGTCCCTTTAGGAAGACATGAAGGAGGCTCAGTTAGCGCTGCACGATAGGGATGAGGTGGTTAATCAGGTAGGAGCAGCAACAGAATAATACCACCACATAATAATGATAATCCTTAACCAATAATAATTATAAGTATTTTCTTATTTGAATATGACACTCATAGAAAAACATGGAATTAAATTACTTGGAGGCAACCGTGGAAGAACTTTCAAACTTCACAAAGGTAAATATGTTGTTATTGATTAATATAACAAATAAAACATAACAGCTATTACTTGGGTTAAAAATTTAATTTTGAAGTTAATAAATCATGTAACTGAATTAAACCAATGTGTAATTATGCAATTGTGTTATATTGTGTAAAAACAAACACGTTATGTTTCTCTGCTCCAGGAACTGAAGCTGATGAACCAAGAACTGAGGCAACAGTTGGAGAACAAACAGAATGAGGCCTTGTTGTAACTCACAAATACTCTTCCAATATATGAATATTATGTTGTACAGTGGAGTCATCTGTTTGCATTTATATTCTGATATGTGTCTTGTTTTTGTTTTCAGCCTTGCTGCACATGACCCAACAACAGAAAAGGAAGGGTCACCCTGCCCTCATCTATCCTTCGCAGAGGAAATCAGGTTACTGGCTTCCACAGCTACAGAAGCAACTAGCATGTCCCACTCCAAACATCAAACACAAGTATGAGTTATCTCTACAAAAGTTGTAATATTAGTCTGTACTTATACAAGAGGCCACTAGAGTGTGCCACTAAAGAGTGTAACGTTAGCCTTAGATTAGTGATATGTAGTGATATGTTTTCAGGGGGAAGACGAGGAAGAGCAGTTGAAACTTCAAAGTCTCACAATGCACCTTCAGGGCAAAAGGTTCCTCAGCCTTCTATTATGAGGTCGCTCTGGGTCTGTCTTTGTCAATTGTCCCATAACTTTTTGCTCCAAGGAACTCGGAGAAAGTCTTAATGACTAAATCCTACGTTAGAGGAAGACACAAAGGTTACTGTAAAAATATTTTAGTTTCATGTTGTTGTGCATTGTTGCTTTTTTTGGGACTTCTACATTCCTACTCAAACAACTACAGGGACACCAGTAATCGTCTTCAGTGCAGCTTGGTTTGCTTGGAGTTTGTCATTTGTGTTCTTTAATGTCCCTTGCAACATGCACATACCTGTATGTTGTCCTGGCAAAGCCGACATCTCAGTGAGGATAAGATGTATATCCTGAATTCAAAATTATTTCAATTGAAAATTCAAAATTAAATGGATTCTCTGATTTGCTTTGGCCACTTGTTTGGTAAATTCAGTTGTATGGATTCTTGACATATATAGACCCAGATAGACTTTATTATTTTACATTACAATAGGGTGTTTTTAAGGATAATCATGCTGTTTCCTCTGTGTGTTTCCTCTTATGGCTCTCTGGTTTCCTTATTGCTAAAGGTGTGCTGGTCTCCTGAGGACAGGCGTCATTAAAGCTGGACTTTTCCTCCTGTCAATCATCATTATCACTCTTATCGCTTTTGTGGCGTCATGGATCTCTGCCACAAACAGTGACTTGTTCACCATTAACACCTTATGGAAAGTTGCACGCCTGATCCTACAGCCTTACTGCAGTGTGCACTATGGAGCCTTACCCCCGATTTGATGCTAACTGGGTTGACTGGGTTGGTTGCTGCAGTTAGACAATCTGTGCAGTGTGTAATAAAAATGTCAATATTTTGAAGTTCTTCTTAAAATCTATTATTTGAAATAACACCACAGTAGAAAAAGCTTGATTAGTTTATACCAGACTCAATACCTGCTTCATGTAGTTCAGAGAAGGATGCTTTCACTTAATAAGTTATTCAGATTTGTTTGTAATGTTTAATTGAATGCATGTAAAAGACAGACTTGTTTGTACAGAACTGGAAACTCTCCTTTTTCTGCTACATATTCTACTTAACCTGAAACAGTGTAAAATACACAGGCTTGCTCATGTAAATCTGGCAGAGTGGTCATGTGGCATGACGTCATGATTCCCGAACCTTAGGAGCTAACGATTACCCCGTGAAAAGAGAACCGTTCCCCGGCGGAAACACCACAAAGGCGGGGGTCCGAGCTCCACCAGGGGGGACGTGATGGTGTGAAGCGGGGTCCTAGCAGCTGCGCCGTCAGGACACGTTTGCCGGATGGACGCGGATGCTGCGTCGGCTGCTGGATGCTGATGCCAACATCCTCCTGTACCGCGGATGGAGACCAACGCCAGGCGGGCTGAGAGGCGATAAGGCAGGAAACTAGAGCAACAGGCCGGTTCGGTCGCGTCTGTAACCAGAGCAGCAACACACAGAGGGGCGGCGGCTACGACATGTTCTGAGAGCCGGAGAACGGCGGCGGCTGGCGGGATGAAGGCGCCGAGGAGACCGAGGCAGACGCGGCTCCTCCCCCGGTTCTGCGTCTGTGCAGTCGCTCTGCTCGCAGCCGCCTGGCTCTTCCTCCTCAGCGATGTGGCAGGTGTTTAAGAACAAAACCTAGAACTGTCTCGATTTCAGCCTCGTTAAAGTCGCTGCTGGTTGTGTTTACTCGTGCGCACTGCAGTGGTTCAGGCTTGTTTTGCAAAGGTGCCTCCAAGTCTTCTGTTCACGGGTTTGCTGAAAGCTGTTTTACATCTGTATGACAACCTTTGGTTTTAGGAGCCCGGAGACCAAGTGCTGACGGCAGCGTTGCCTTTTCCAAGAGAGAGCTCATCCAACAAAAAGAAGATTCTCACCAGAACGACAATGTCTCTAGATCTGGTGAGATCCTTTATAATCTGTCTGCGTGGATCATATCATAAATTTAGAAACACTTAATCACCAGCACAGTTAGTTGGATGGACACGAATTTGAGGTTCATGGTGTTATTCATTAGGAACTACAGCAGCTGTGTGTTTTTAGAAGTGTGTGTGTGTGAGTGTGTGTGTGTGTGTGTGTGTGTGTGTGTGTGTGTGTGTGTGTGTGTGTGTGTGTGTGTGTGTGTACAGAGTGGACAGAGCGAGCCTGTGCTGTTCGATCTCTTGATCAGTTTAATCCTGCCTAAAGTCTGTCTCTTGCATCGATCTGACGTTCGCTTCGCCTCATCCTTCATTTATTCAAAGTCTGCACATCTAGACGTTTCAACACAGTCGGGCCTTTGAGGGGCCCAGTTGCTAGGAAACGGAATGTTTAATTTGTGGTTGTATTCCACGTGCATCCGGAGCTCTTCAAAGTGTCTGCACTGTGTAATGACCTGATGGTGATGACGTTCTCGCCGTTTGCCTGCGTTTGACAGAGAAACGGTGAGCCTGATGCTCAGATATTGAGATGAAGAGATTTGTAGTTATTAAAAGCTGACTGCCACGGGGGAGCAGAGTGCGGCTTAACTGCAAGGGCTGAGTCTCATTTCCCTTAAATGATGTTTCAGTCCAGAGGATGATGCTGTCGTTGGTGATAGAAATCTGAGCTTAGACCAGGGTGTTTATCTGTGTCCCAGTCTCCATGTGGACAGTGTTGCCTCTGTGCAGTGTCTCATCCCCTTATGTCACATTTGTTTCACTTGGTTTGTGACCTGCATTGTCAGTGCATATTTTATAAGTTCTATGTCACAACTAAATAAACAAACCTTATGGGTAAAGTTCAAAGAGACACGGTTTGCACATTATCATTTTGCACAATATCACAATAAAAAACAACTTGAGCTGATTTGCAACATAGAAGTCTAGAAAAACACGCTGTTACAGTTGAGAGGATAGCGATTGTCTCACTCAGCCCAATCGGATGCCTCTGAGGGTTTGAAGGCAGTTGGAGTAGAAAAGAGAGTCATTAGAAATGGCTGGAAATGGGCAATGAACTCGATTATATATATTATATATTACTGACTCGGTCACGTGACTAGTTTCACCGCCTAAGTGCAGCTTTCTGGCTCCTTGTCCTTGTTGCTAGGCGATACATCCACATCACCCTTCCAGGAAAGTCCACACACATTTCACACATGCTCAAACAAGTGACAAGAGGTAAAAGGGAGACGTGCAACGGGCTATTTCAAATTAGTTTAATTATTAATAGAGGCGTCAGTTTTTCCCATTAATGCATCAGATCACTAAGACATGACAACAGAAGGTATTAGACTTTTAACTTAACAGATATCACAAAGTAACAGGAAGAAGATAAACCAACTTGGAGAAATAAATGAAGCAAGGGAGACATTTGTACATCACAATAAATAAAGACCTCGAATTAAAGAATTCACTGAGAGGCTTCAACAAGTGTTGACCTTGGAAAAGCCAGAAGCTCCTGCTGTGGAGAATCGACACACCTGATTTTCTGTCTGATTATTCTGAATTAGGGCAGAATGAGCCAGTGTTTCTCCATCTCTCCTGCAGCTATCAGTGAGTTTCCTGAAGACATTTTCACTCAGGACCAGAGGAGGCAGGGCGCAGTACTCCTCCATGTTCTCTGTGTGAGTATCTGTTTTAGCCAGAATCTAAACTCCACAGACGTCCTGTAAAAGTTGTTTATGCAGTAACAAGTCCTCTGCATTTTACAGGCAATTTACATGTTTCATGCGCTGGCCATCGTGTGCGATGTTTACTTTGTGCCGTCTCTGGAAAAAGTATCAGAGGTACGAAGCCGTCTCCATGAACTTTATGTATCTCTACAACGTTTGAAGACAAAAACATCAACAACCTGTTGGTAGTGTACTGACTTGTCTCGAATCGCCTTCGAGCCAGTTAAACACCTCTGCCTGTGTCCTGCAGAACCTTCAGCTCAGTCAGGATGTTGCTGGGGCGACTTTCATGGCAGCTGGCAGCTCTGCACCCGAGCTCTTCACCTCTTTGATCGGTCAGTTTGACATTTGTCTGATCAATAGCTCATTCATATAATTGCCCATGCCTGTACTTCACTGTATCTGCAGTGGAGTGGTCCAGACGTTTCTAGCTAGCAGAATAATCACCAGGATGCAAGTTCATAATGAAGTCTTCTTATTTGCCTGCTTTGGACATGTCTTAAAGTATGTATAGTCCGCCTTAGGATACAGTGCCTTTTATAGAAGGTTTCAGGGTCATTTAAAATGATCATGTTGCTATAAACATGTTTTACTGTTATAAGAAATCTTGCTTTAACAAGTTCTGAAGCGACTTTAATCACTATTCAGTAGCAAAAGATAACATATCTTACCAGACCCTGTGGTTATGAACTGAAGATTTAATATTTCTGCTAAGAGCAGAGAGATAATACATCTGAGTTTATGCCCTAATTGGAAGGGGGGTGCAATCCATCATTTATGTCACAACATTCTTACATTAAAATAATGTTTTGCATATGATTAATGATTCTTCCTGCTGTGTGTGTTTTAGGAGTGTTCATCACGAAGGGAGACGTGGGCGTGGGGACGATCGTGGGCTCAGCAGTGTTTAACATCCTGGTCATCATCGGCATCTGCGGCATCTTCTCTGGACAGGTACCAGCACCGAGTAGCAGCTCACCAATTATTAACACTCGTTGATTTACTCACACAGTAAAACAAATGTGTAAAAACTAACTTTGTGTCACAGCCCATCTCCCTGAGCTGGTGGCCTCTGTTCCGAGATGCTGTTTTCTACATATTGTCCATATTGGTGCTTATTCTGGTAATAAAGAACCACAACATGCAAAATATAAATCAGATATTAATAATAATGTCTAATACTTTAATATATTGCTTTTATTTTCAGGTGATCTATGATGAAAAGGTTGTGTGGTAAGAATGAAATGATGCTGTTTGGGCATCAGGTCAATTTGCAAAATAAATAAGTGACATTGTGATAAATGTAGTAATAATGACTGTATGTTTGCGTCAATGTGTTAGGTGGGAGACCGTCATCCTGATCTCTATGTACGGCGTCTACATAATCATCATGAAGTTAGTATATTTCTCAGCCTCTCATAATAAAAGCCAGGAGTGAAGCTATTGTTGCTGCACGTCAATGTGGGTTGAAGACAGAATTCTCAGGCGAGGAGCGTTGTAGACAGTTGGCGCATTTCCCAGCATCGTCTGCTCAATGTCAGAAACAAAACACAACAAACCCAGCAAGCTGCACGTCAGACACCACAGACCGTTCGAGTGTCTTGCTACACACACCAATGACACGGCCTGCGTCTGTTTGTGGCTTTGTGCAGGTTCAACAGAACCCTTTGCAGCCTGGTGGAGAAACACTGCAGCCGGGCCGGCCAGCCGTGTCTCAGCAGTCTGCGGCGGACGACTGCTGTTGGAAACATGGGCGAGTGCGACAACGACATGGTGCCGCTGAAACCAGGTCTGTGCTTTGTCTCCGTCTCCGTGACACCGTTAGAGCTGTCAGTCAAGCCCACTTCTGCCTCCCTGTGGATTGACAAGTAGATTAACTGGAAGTGGAGCGTTTTGACAGACAGATGTGTCTGAACCTCGTCTCTCTCTCTGTCTCTGTCTCTCTCTTTCTCTCTCTCCTTGGCGTCTTACTCTCCTCCCTCCACTTTACCCAGACTCATGTGCGGTTGCCGGTCAGGACTCAGGGGTGGTGATGGTGGACGAGCTGCTCAACCTGCACCCTCACCAGCTCACCTTCTCAGAGGCAAGCCTCCGCCTTCTCATCACCCCGCATTTCCCCCCCTTCACCCGCCTGCGCATGGCAGGACGCATGGTCATCAGCGAGGTACACCGCACGCGTGGCTTGAAGTTCCCATTCCACTTTATTTCAGCTTTGTGTGGTGGGTATTTAAATGTGCACCCAGAGACAAAAACACATTTGCTGTTTTATTGAGATGCAGAAAGCTCAGACATTTCTGCAGAAGCCTGTCAGCCTGAAGTGAAGGCTTCTGTCATTTCAGACAAAACTGAATAATGTTGAAGATGTCTGCTTGTTTTTCAGCAACTTTAATTCAAGCAAGTGTTTTTATTAGATATTTTATGTTATAATCATTCTGGTTTGAGACTATTTGTTTGTATTTTTTACTGTTTCTTTTAGATTCTTAACACCTTTAGCAGGTCAGGGTGATTTATTATTCAACCAGCTCAGAGTCTAGTGATAAAACAAACTCCACCATCATCATCATCTTCCTACACAGACTTTACGTATTGGGACAAACAGCAGTGATTCATGAGCAGACACATTAAATACTGTTAGAGGAAAGCGGGTGCATCCTAATAAAACTGAAAGATGGTGGGATGTGCGCTGACACATCAAACACATCCAGTTTACTGTCTGTATAATATGATGTGCTCATCTCCCGCCTCACTCTTTGCTTCCTGCACGTGTGTTTGCCATGTCCAGTGCCAAATCCCTGCCAGTGTCTCTGCTCCCTCAACGCCTTCGATCAGCACTATCCAACTCCCCTGCGGTTAAAATGTAGACGTGCCTGACTCGCTCATATTGTTAACCACAGCTGGATGAAGTGGTTTCCTGACATTTTTCATGTCAGTATATTTCCTCCTGTCTCATTCCTGACAGAGGCAGAGGCTGATTCGGGCTCGGGTCGGCCCCGAGGAGGGGGGAGCATCGGGAGAGGAAGGCTCCGGTGCCGGTGTGCCGTGGGAGAGGGAGAACAGGACGGTGGCAGAAGGAGACAGGCAGACGCTGGAGGGAGGGAGGGAGAGGGGGAAAGAGGTGAGGGAGGACACGGACACGGGCAGGGGCGCACAGCCAAAGGAGGAAGAGGAGGAGGAGGAGGAAGATCGACAGGAAGGACAGGATGAGAACGCTCCTTTCAAACCCTTTGTCATACCTGGTGAGTGGGGATAAGCATCTGACACACACAAATGTCCAACAAACGATGGAATAACAAAAACAGCAGCACTGAATGAACTAGATCTGAACAAACCTCAGCCAATAAATGTCCGTACTGCAGTTACAGATTTGATCATAGTAGAGCAGTGATGGCCACTGAAGCGGATGATGCTCCTCTGTGTGTTGTCCAGGTGGTTGGTGTGTGCGCTTGAAGTGGTTGCTCTCGTGGCCCGTGAGCCTCCTGCTCCACTGCTCCATCCCCGACTGTAACCTGCCACGCTGGGAGCGCTGGTACCTTGTCACTTTCCTGTCCTCCACGCTATGGATAGCCCTGTTCTCCTACCTCATGGTCTGGATGGTATGTAACCAACAGGCACACACACACACACAGACACACACACACACACACATACAGACACACACACACACACACACACACACACCAACACACCAACCTCTCCTCTGCCTAGGTGACCATAATCAGCTACACACTTGGGATCCCAGACGTCCTCATGGGCATCACGTTTTTGGCAGCTGGCACCAGCGTTCCTGACTGTATGGCCAGCCTCATTGTTGCCCGTCAAGGTATGTGGCATGATTTATCTCCACACACATGATGTCTACTGTCTATCTGAATGCAATCCATTTGCAGGGTTAGGCGACATGGCGGTGTCCAACTCCATTGGCAGTAATATATTTGATGTGCTGCTGGGCCTCGGCTTCCCCTGGGCTCTGAGGACTCTCATAGTCAGCTATGGATCAGTGGTAACAGCTGTTTTAATAAGTTCACTTCTACAGAGACAGAGTCAGATAACAGCAAAGATAGAATGATTATTCATATTGTCACACTAATGTTGTTCTGTTACAGCCAAATATGCAAACTAACAACGTTGCATTAAAATAAAAAAAAATCACTAGAGAAATCTGTATTTCAGGTAACGATCAACAGTAAAGGCCTGGTGTACTCAGTGATTCTGCTGTTGGCTTCGGTCACACTTACTGTGAGTAGATTTCTGATTTCCTGTTTCACCGGTCAACTCATCTACACTAATTACATTGTTTGTCATCTGATCGCTCTCCCTAAAAGCATTTGTGTGTGTGTGTGTGTGTGTGTGTGTGTGTGTGTGTGTGTGTGTGTGTGTGTATTAGATTTACTCACTTCTAATCTGTCTCCTCGTCCCTTGTCAGGTCCTGTGTGTCCACCTGAACCGCTGGAGGTTGGACCGCAGGCTGGGACTCTGTCTCATGCTGCTCTATGCCATCTTCCTTCTCTGCTCCATTGGCTTTGAGAGGCTGTAGAGGACACACACACACACACACCAAGACACAACTATTTATACATATATGCTCAAATACTCGGACTATAAAGCAGGTTTGACTCGTTTTCCACCTTTATTGCTGCAACTGTTATATTATGACAGACAGATTTCCATTTCTGACCTTGTGTCTGTGTGTTTGAGCAGCATTACTATGAAACTGGCTGCCTGAATGCAACAATGTTTACCTCTGATAAATGAGTATTTTACATTAAAGTTTTGTACCGAGCACCTCCGGCCCAGATCTTTGTGAAAGCAGACTCATAGTGCACTATGTCTCGCAACAAATTTATATAGGTATTGAATTTGTATTTTGGAGTATTGTTCTAAGGAGCCCAAATCTGTTAGTTTACAGGACTTATCATTACTTTATGACTGCCACAAGTAACCTCAACTACCAAATGAGGAAACATGTACATATATATAGTTGCTTCCTGTTATTTATGTAAAGTCACATGTCCACTTTTTATTAAGCTTCGTGTCGGTAGCTGTAATTGACAGTGCATGATTGGTCATTACGCTCCAGATAATTGCACTAAGCCACTGTTGTCTTGGCCTTATACATAGCTTGAGTCCCCTGTTTCTCCTAAAAGCTTCTCTGGCCCAAGGCCGTGTTGTTGTGCTGAAACAGAGGTGACTGTATGTCATAAGGTGTTAAATGTCTGCATATGAAGAGTGTTTTTTGTTGGTTGTAATAAAGCATTTTGTTCAGTGGCATTTATCATCCTTCCTTATTTGGATTATTGTTATTATTATTATTGTTTCTTGGTGACCAGCAAAACGTTGCATTTAGCCCATAAAGATTTATTAAATCAACCCTGTCATTTGTGCAGTGTTGGGTTTAGTCTGTATTTGTTGTTGGTTATTGTTAAACAAGAAGAAACCACTACGTTACAGTAGCACTACAAAATATCAACTCCCTTCTTTATGACGGTTTAAGATATAGTATAATACATATAAAGCCGTTGTTAACCAAATACATCATTGATAGTGGTTTTTATGTTGTAGGAATATGTTCAGATTCAACAGATAGATGTTTATCTAAATCAAGTTTAGAAACAGATGACAGTAACATGTTATCATGTAATAGTTCAGTAATGAAGCACAAGGAAAATATAACATTTTATTTTTCTATGGAACCTGCACCAGGGACAGCTCCTCAGAGAGCGGCCGGGCTGTTTAAGAAAGCTGTTCAGCCGCTAAAATCAGATATAGATCAGGATCAGCTGAGACCCAAGCAGAAACACGTGTCCAGCTCAAAATAAGTGTTTCTACTGGGTCGTCTTGTATTTATTTATTGCATAACAATCTTCAGTCTCTTCCACAATTCATTTAAACAAGCTGAAGCAGCTACTCCAGGTCGTAAAAGTATTATTTATATATTATGCATATACACTTAATAGAGTAAGTTACTTTGACGAGGAATTATTGAAAGCAATAACAATGAACACCCAATTCAAATTGATTTTTATTTCAGTCAGGCTAAATCAGCTTCAATACCAAGGAAATGTAAAAATAAAAATAGTACAACAAAGTACATCATTTTACAAATACTCATAATGGAGGTCTGACATATCAGAATAATCAAATAAATTCAAACATGTCACAGTTATAACAAAAATAGAAAAGGTCAATACAGTACATTGAATGCATTAGGAGCTGGATACTTGAAGTGTTTGCTATACGATACTTTACAAAATTCTACTAGAAAAAACTCCCAATACCAATGGATTATTATGTAATATAAAATGTAAAAATGATAATAAAACAAAACATGATGTGAGTGTGTGCGCATTCATACAGGTGCAATCTGCATGCAAATCTGCTTCAGTGTGACAAATAATGAGAGCAGCTACAGGTTGTAAATGATTCTGTTTTCCACTTGGCAGCAAGAAGATGAAAAATGGCATGTCGCTGCCAACAGTTTCTAAAAACGTTGCACCAAACATGTTTGAGAAGGATGGTTTCTTGTTTACATATTAGACTAACAGCAGTATCTGACTCAAATGTATTTTTTTCTCAAAATATTCAAATATTTTCTAATGAATTTAAAAAAAAATACACTGCAGGTTTGTTTTGTTTGTCAAACCCACGTAATAAGATCATTTTTCTATTATTTCAAGGTAACCTGTGTCTAGTAACAGAATTAGCCTTAAAAACTGGTTTTGGTGCAACTGGTTTACAATAGCAAGGCCAAATATTTTGTGCTAACAGCTCAACAGGCCAAAGCCGTGTTTGGTGGTAGTGGTGTTTGTTCTTTTGACCACTTTTGTCTCACTGGTATTAAATGAAACAAAGACAGTTTCAGTGACTATTACAAGCTCTGTGGTTCATTGCCTCGTGTATTTCATGTGATGACGGATGTTGGCACTGAATAGCTCCTCTGCGGGAAAGCTCTTTGAAAGATAAATAGCTCCAATGAATCAGACAAAAGTACACAGACAAATGCCACTACAAAAGTCCACTTGAACACTACCAATAAGAACAATAATAATAATGATAATAATATTCATTGACCCTATTCATGTTTTTTCCCCACATTTGAGAAGTAAAAATAGATGATTTGGCAAAAAAATCTGTCTTGATCGTCCACACCGTGTCTCTGAGTGTGAAAGGGAGTAGATAATCAGCTGTGATGCTAATCCATTTGCACCTGGGAGCTCCTATGGTAACAGCAGTTACTATGGTTACTGCATGATCTCTGTGTGTGCAACAGTCCGGGACATTGTGTGTTTGTACTGAATTTAAGCAACAATATGTACGTGCTGACCGGCAGGCCTCTGGCACTTTGTAGGCAGATTGGTAGTGATGGTTTGATCCCATTGTTGACTGATCTGAGGTCTGTTTTGGTTTGGAGTCCCCCTGTTGTCGCTGTAGATACTAAGACTTCTAAAGCTGATCTGCAATCTGGCTCTGCTACATCCTGAGCCCGGAGCTCTGGGCTGAAAGGAGGTTTGACAATGTTGGTTCGAGGGTGTGGTCCCGACACAGAGGGGGCGAGACTTGATATGGTTACGTCACTCAGGGCCGGCGTTCTGGTTCTGCTGGTATATGGAGGCTTTGTCCTTCAGCAGAGCCAGGCACAGGTGGCAGCTCCAGCTCCCTGGAAAAAACGTACAAGCACAGTGAGAAGATGGGTTCACATTTTTAATTTTCTATTCTTAAACATTTTAATACGAATTACACAATTCTAATTTGTATTATTCTGTTGTCTGTAAATGCCAAGGTACAACAAAACAAAATTGAACTCTCCTACTGCTCAAATGTAATTATTTGCTGTATTTGCTGATCGTTGGTCGGACAGAAATAGGTCAATGGAGACATCACCCTGGACTTTGTATCTTTGTAACAAGTATTTTCCCAGTTGTACTAAAGTGCAGGCTTCTAAAGGTTGCCTTAATGTGATAAAGGTCACAAAGCCTGAAAATTTCACAAATTTATGAAAGTGTCTAGAATTATTTTTGAAAAAGGCAGTGGAAGCAGTAAGGGGGACCTTGAGTGACAGAAGGTAATTTCCTGTTGGCAGCCTTTAACCCAGTGCTTTGTGACAATTTGCAGTTAAAAACATTCACAAAACCTTTAGGTTAGTTCTTGTTTAAGATTTTTCATTCTCGCTTACCCTCTGGAGGTTCATTCATGGGTGGGGATAGACAATACATGTGATAACCTCTGTCACAGTCATCACAGAACAGCAGCTGGTCCTAAAAAAAACCCCACAAGTTTAGCTTAAAGATGAGACAGAAAGAGTAAAAGGTGTAGACAGAAAACAGAGACAGTTTCCTCCCAAAATTACATGATTATACATTAATTATTAATATTATTGTTATTATATACATGACTTTTAGAGACAGAGGAAAAATGTGCTGGGAAAAATGTAAAGCTCTTACATCATTCTCTGATGTGCCGCAAACATTGCAGCATTTGCACTCAATGCACTGCCAGCGGTAGGTCTTCACTGCAGCCATCATCACTGGTGTGAACTGCAGGCATGTTGGGTGGCCTACAGGAGCAGTGTGCATGGGGTTATGGTAAGAGTAATAGTTAAGAACTTTGTACATCACAAAGCGTGGCCCAGACACCAGCGGTAGAGTAATGTTCACAGTTGTGTCAGACATTTTTTGAGTAGACTAGGTTTATACTCTTGGTATAAACATCAGGTTGGGGTTTAATTGGGAGTTCATACCTGAGCGTCCACAGTCTGAGCAGGACACCAGCTCTTCTGATTGGCCAGTCTTCTGATTCAAGGTGGAGTCTCCCAGACAGAAGTCGCAGTAATCATTGGGCAGTGCCAGCCCGTTGGGACCCTTCTTATTAGCTGAACAACCGAAAAAGGGAAGACATGTTTCAGTGCAATCTGAAGCTATTACGACAATAAATAATCCCCTCTCTCTTCTGGTATAACCTGTCCTATAGTACAAGTATTATTAATATACAAGTACAACTTCTTAAACTTCCTCTTTAAGTACAAACCTGAATATGATTGTGTTGACTACACCCTGAACCATGCCACAGACTAATGAGGAGATGACAACTGACTAAATAAAATGCACTTGTTGGATGTATCTTCAAACACAAAGTCATGTGTGCATGAGGAAACAGCAATGGGAGGAATATGTACAACACAAAAAAATGGATGATATGCTGAAAAAAAATGCCAGGACCCAACTTTGCAAACATTCAGTTGGCGCTGAATCTAATCACAAACATGGGACTAAACATCATTATGAAAATCAAAAAATGGAAAGAGTGGGGAGTAAAAAAAAAGAGAGAGAGAGACTCCCCCCAAACAAACACACACATGCTACACGGCATGCAACCAAACCTCCCTCCCTCCTCTTTCAGTCTCTCTCTCAGCACTAGAGAGTGACTCACTCTTCTGCTCCTCAGGCTGGCGAGGAGTGGGTGGTGCCTCGATCTCTTCGCGGTCCTCGCCCTCCTCCTCGGCCAGGTGAGAGTGCGTATAGTGGTAGCTCAGGCCAGGACGGTTCTTGTAGCGCTTCCCACAGACTGACACACACACACACGGTTATACAAAAGTGTTATCGTGATGGTGGCTAATCCTAACTACTGTCCAAAAAGGCCCAAATAGCTCTTCCTCTCCCATCCATGAGTTTACATTCCATTTTTACCATTTATTCTAAGGTGGTTAATTTTTGGTTTATGGGATATTAGATAACTCAGAGTGAGGTGAGTAATTGCAGTGAGCTACAGCCAGCAGGAAGTTACAGAGAACAAAGACTGTTGCATCAATAACAGAAAGCTTAAAAAGCACTTAATTTGACAAACTTTATTTCCATATCTTTTAGTGGGTAAAATAGAAAAAACTGCATGACATGCATCACACACACACACAAACACACATAAACAGTGGTTACAAAGGAAGCCTTTACTCACTGTCACAGGCGTAAGGCTTGTCCCTCTCCTCCAGTGCCGCAGCAGCAGCCTCCGTTTTCTTCTTGCCATTCTTGTCACTGCGACCCTATAAAAGCCATTAAAATAGACAGAATTATTTGGGACACAAACCCTCGCTCTATTGCTGAATGTGACAATAATAATAATATAAGTGCTACTTATTTGCCACAACCCCAAACCTCACCTTGGACTTGCTCTTGCCTCGTCTTTTGGGGGTCTCATCTTCAAAGTCTTCATCATCCAGATCATCCAGATAATCATCATGGTCCAAGACTCTCTGTAAATTTAATTTCTGGAATAAGTCTTGGAAGGCAAAAACATGGTCAAGTGCAGTACCTTGAGTCTTTTAACCTGACCTTGCGGATGCGCCCAGAAGATGTGTGAGTAGCTGTAGATGTAGCAGGAGACTCCACGGTGGCCTGATCATCCTCAGGACCACGCATGTCAGATATGCCACTCCTCCTGTCCAGGGGTTCCCCCTTCAGCAGGGCTTCCAGACTACTTCCATCCACTGCACCAAATGCATCCCGCTTCAAACCCAGCTCCAAATCTGCTGCACAGACCAAAGACAACAGTATTGTATGCAATGGCATAAAATGAACACAGAAACAGACAGACAAATAAAGACACTTAATTAATAACCTGACCAGAGGCTCCTATGTGCAATTGTAAATAGCGTATACGGGCAATTAATTTGCACTGTTCTGTAATAAGCAGAGTTGTTTTACCAGCTGTGATACCTGCTTTTAGGGGAGGAAAAGCCAAGCGGGGGTCCTCAGGTGGATGAGAACGCCGTTTCTTTCTCCAACGCCGGGCTGGGTAAGAGTACAGCTGCCCTGGAGCTACACCTGATGTGATACAGTTCAAAAAGTACAACCAAAGAGTAAAGTAGGTTTAAGGATTAAACATATTTTCAGTCATAAGGACTACCAAAATGAGCTAATATTGTATGACATCATCTACCTGCGCTCCGATGTCTCTTTTCCATCCAGATGTAACAGTTGGACTGAGCGACACCAGTCTGAGAGTCCAGGAAGGGCATGAGAATACTGCGCTCGGCACAGAGGCGAGCGTTGTAACTATGACACTGCTCCATGGCATCTCTGTAGTACTGCTCTCCAAGCCTGAAATGTGTAAGATGGACACAGGCACATTAAATAATGCACATCAGGACATGTGTAATATCGCAAATCCTGATAATAAATGTATGTCCTGTAATTTTTGGGGAGGTCAAACTTGACTCGTCAAAAACAAGAACACAGTAAAATCTCACTAGACTTAATTTGTGAGGAGAGCGAGCTTCTCACCAAATTCCATACCAATTGTGTGTGTCAACATGTTATGATCAGCTCAAATACCGTAAGACTTTGTGTTGTTGTGTTGCTAGCCCAGTTGCTACGAGCTGCAGTAGTACAAAAACGAATAATCGATAACACGAGTGAATGACCTTTCCCAAGAATATGTAATTCAAACCACACAAACTGTCGCGTTGCTGTATGATACTGTTGAGATTGTAACGTTCATAAACTAGCAGGACTCCCGGCAGCAGCCCTGGTTTAATTATATCACACTACCAGCACCCACGGAGCGGTGTCAGAACAAAAGGTTGATTGTTAGCGAGCCTCTCGTCACAACAAAGCCCCCGCTAAGCTGACAGCTTACTGAAAAATTAAGTCTATCTTCCTGCTGCACGCGGCTGTCTAGCAACAGTCAGGCATTACGACGCGTAATCATACATTAAGCACTCCAACGAGTATGTAAGTTAGTGATGAAAGGCGCTGAAACACCAGCTCCACGGTGGGTTCGCCTCATTCATATTTGCTTACAGCTAGCAAGCTAGCATTAGCTCAATGGATAACGTTAACCTCTTGGGACAATTCTTGTAGTCCAGCTAGAGGACGCGACGCCCACAGTTTCTTTCACCCTGCGGTAACGCGGCGAGTAGATGTCCACACAGTCACTTCCGTTAGACTGCTAGTGTTTTCTCTTAAAATAATAAAGGTAAACTTACACTTTCACAACACTGTCGACGGCCGCCGCCATGTTTGCCTATTGCAGTTGTGAGAAGTGGCAGTGCGCATGCGCGAAAACGTGAGCGACCGTTGGGTGGAAGGCTTCCGCCGCTCGTGCTCAGTTTGGGATTAAACGATATGCGACAGACGCAAGATCATTAGGTTAAATATTTATAACATTCAGCGTTTTTCTTTGATATATTGAATAACGTATACCTGGAGGGAGGGAGTCCTAATATGTTAGTATTATTATTACCGATATCTTGTGAATTGATACACAATGAATTTATTACCGTGTATTAGATTTTGGCAAATAGTACAAACGTTATAAATAAACCAATGACCCCCAAGGTCACACTAAACTGGTTAATTCCAAAGCTTTAATAATTTGCCAAATTTGATTTAGTAATTTATCGAAGTAAAATAAATCATACTTCTATCTATTATTTCCTATCTAGAGTTGGGTGTACTAGCTTCAGAATTAAGTAGGTCCCAATGTAAAAAATGTTTATTTCAATATATTCAAATGTACCTTTATAGTTTAGTATACCTCACTGTTGACTGTTGAGGTTATTAGCTGAAGCAAATTTTTAGCGTACTTATTTCTTATATTGGTCCGAACTTATATAGCGCATTTAAACGCCCTTTTGTCGGCCAATACCAAGACTCTCTTTTCTCTCCTGTTTATTTTCTGGTGCAGACAGAGCAGAACAAACTGCTGAAGCTCTAACATGCAGGCACAGATCATTCTAGGAATCCTTGAGAAACATAACAGCCAAACTGCAAATACTCGCTTTCCTTTATATCTCTCTTTGCTTTATTATTCTTTACTGACAGAGTGAGACAAACTGTACCCAATCAGTGATAAGCTCAACCCTGTTAATGCAATGCCTGAAAAGGCAACAACCAGACAATGTGGAGATAATTCCTGGTCGACTCTACCTTCTTTCACAGGTTTTAGCCTAAGCTAAAGATTTGATTTTAAACATATCAGAGGAAAATATACTTTTATTTGACTCCAGTATTTATTTTTGTCATACTATACATTAAGTCACAGTTTTATTATAGTGGCCATATTTTCCAGGTACTATTCAGACCGAAGGACCGACCGACGGACCGACCGACTGACCGACCGACCAACATTATTCGTCCCACAGTGGGGAAATCTGCATCAGTATAGTGAAGTGTTGTTTATAGAAGTATGACCGAGGCTGACCAAGATGTTTACAAGCTAGTCCAACAGTTGTCCTTGAAGGGAGACACAATAAAGAGGATAGATAGAGGCACAGCTGGTGAGCTAGATTGGACGGAAGGGTGGGGTCAGGAAGAAGGTACAGAATAATACACAGCCAATTCTAATACATTTTGACAATCCACGACTAATTTGTCTAGATCAATAATCCAATTGGTCAGAACTCAGGGCTTCATCGCCTCTTGTGGATCCATGGGTCACCCATGACATCTCCTCAAGCCTGTCAAGGCTGTCACCATAGTAACCAAGTGTTCAGTCTGTCTGCAGATGTTATCCCTCAGTCTCTTGTCTTCCTCCGAATGGGCTGAGATCTTAATAGTCAGTCCTGCAATCCGGGTCATCCTCTGATGCATACCATCCGAACGACCATCCGAACAAGCTGAGATGTTACTTGTCAGTCCAACAATCCGGGCCATCCTCTGGTGTAATTCCGTCAGCCAGGTAACCATGGCCCCCACCGGCGTTTGTAGCTCCACGGCCGGTGGACACGCCAATAAGCCGGCCCCAGACTTTCCAATCTTCCGATAAAGCAGGGCACCACCAAGGCCAATCATAAGTAGCCCTATTATCAAAGTCCAAAATATGAATAGATCCTCTGCATCCTCGATGGACAGAGGCTCCAGACACACGGGACACCAGGAATCCCCCGCGTCAAAAGCTAAAGTGCTTTTCTTTTATCACTCAAACTACCAAGTTTTCTATTTTGAACTGAAGATTCTATAGACAGAATTCAACTCCTGACCTGATGTGACCTCCTTCCTGACTTTCTTCACCCACATCCATTGGCTGACTGACAGTAAGCGTATGGCGTCACTTCCAGTTACTGAGGTTTGCTGCCGCTGTGTGTGTACGGCGTTACTCTCCGCTCTTTTCTAAATATATTGTTTTATATCTGGTAGCGACTGCTAGGACCGTCGATAAATTATTTGAATTTTCAAGAAATTAATAATTCAATAGCGTGCAAACCATATGACCTGCTGGTTCAAAACCTGCTATGAGGAAATAGTCATGTTGTATATTTTTCGATAATATATTTGTATAAATATTACTGTAATCTTTTAATACCACCCAAACCATGTGACCTACTGGTCCAAGACCCACATGGTTTGGGCGGTATTGAAAGAATACAGTATTATTTATACATTTATTTATAAATAATATACGTTTATGGAAAAATATGCAACATGACTATTTCCTCATATAAATGATTGTGCCCTGTGAAGGACAGGTTTTGAACCAGTAGGTCATATGGTGTGGATGGTATTGAAATATTAAAGTAATATTTATATATGCAACATGACTATTTCCTCATATAAATGGTTGTGCCCTGTAAATGATATGTAGACTCACATTCTAAAAAAGGGTTTTGAACCAGTACGTCATATGGTGTGGGCGGTATTGAAATATTACACTAATATTTATACTAAAATATAATAGAAAAATATGCAACATGACTATTTCCTCATATAAATGGTTGTGCCCTGTGAAGGACACATAGACACACATTCTAGAGAAGGTTTTGAATCAGTAGGTCATATGGTGTGGATGGTATTAAAAATTACAGTAATATTCATACTAAAATATTATAGAAAAATATGCACCATGACTATTTCCTCATATAAATGGTTGTGCCCTGTGAAGGACATGTAGACGAACATTTTAGAGAAGGTTTTGAACCAGTAGGTCATATGGTTTGGACGCTATTGAATTATTAATTTCTTGAAAATCCAAATAATTTTTCGACGGTCCCTAAATAAAGGTCAACAGGTGCCGAGCGGTCTCGTTCGGTGTCAGCTTAGCGAACACGAAACGCGGATCGCTTGTTCAAACACGGACCGCTTGTCTGGAGGTACTTTCGGTCGAATGTCTGTTGAATGTCCAACGTCAAACTAACTTCACCGCGGTAGTTAACCAATCCAGCGGTCATAGTTAAGTGTTTGCCTGGGGCCAGAGCGGGACAGCGACATTGAGTCTTATCTTAAGCTCCTGTCTAAGGATAGGCGTAAGTACGCTAAGATCGTAATACACGCAGGAGCGAATGACGCCAGGTTACGCCAATCGGAAGTCACTAAAACTAACATTGAGTCGGTGTGTTCGTTCGACTCCGTAGTTTTCTCTGGACCCCTCCCCAATGTGACCAGCGATGACATGTATAGCCGGCTGTCATCGCTCCACCGCTGGTTGTTTAGGGGGTGTCCTGCAAACGGCGTGGGCTTTGTGGCTAATTGGAGCACTTTTTGGGAAAAACCTGGGCTGATTAGAAGAGACGGCGTCCATCCCACGTTGGACGGAGCCTCTCTGCTCTCTAGTAACATGGCCATGTTGCTTAGTCTTAGTGGAGCCCAGGACGCAGAGTCACAGTCTTACACGCCTCTCTGCATGTTCTCTACAGCCGCCACCCACTCTTAGTATTAGTTATATAATTTATCACATAGAGACTGTGTCTGCTCCCCGACCACCTAAACTATATAAGTCACAAACAAATAAAAGAGGAGTGACTTAGCAGAATTTGATAAACATCAAAACAGTTTCTCTTACAAAACAAAGTAACAGTAAGTTAATAAAGTGTGGTTTATTAAATATCAGATATCTCTCATCTAAATCCTTGTTATTAAATGACTTGATAAGTGACCATCACATAGATCTGTTCTGTCTCACTGAAACCTGGCTGCAGCAGGATGAATATGTTACTTTAAATGAGTCGACTCCAATGAGTCACATGAACTATCATGTTCCTAGAAGTACAGGTAGAGGAGGAGGAGTAGCAGCAATTTATAACTCAGATTTATTAATTACTCCTAAACCTAAACATAGTTATAACTCATTTGAGAGCCTCACTCTGAGCCTTTCTCACCCAGACTCTAAAACCCAGAAGCCAGTTGTGTTTTGTATTGTTTACCGTCCTCCTGCTCCATATTCTTATAGTATATAATATATTATAGTATATAGAGTTCTTAACTGAATTCTCTGAATTCTTATCTGATTTAGTTCTTAGCACAGATAAAGTCATTGTAGTGGGAGAGTTTAACATTCATGTAGATGTTGACAGCAACTGTCTCCGCACTGCTTCGAACTCCTTAATAGACACTATTGGTTTTACACAACAGGTAAATGAGCCCACTCATCGTTTTAATCATACCCTCGATCTTGTCATGACATATGGGGTTGAAATTGAAAATTTAATAGTTCTTCCCCAAAACCCTCTGTTATCTGACCATTTCTTATTAACTTTTGAATTTAGCATAATTGACCTTACGATAGCTGGAAAGAAATGTTACTATAGCAGATGTTTATCTGACAACACTGTTGCCAGATTCAAGCAGATGATTCCATCATTTTTTGCCTCAATGTCTTGTAGATACACAGAGGAGAATAGTCACCTTAAATCTTATGAACAGGTTGACTGTCTTGTAAATGATGCTGCAGCTTCTCTACGTACATTGTTAGACACAGTCACAGACACAGCTCCTCTGAAGAAAAAGGCAGTGAATCAGAGGAGATTAGCTCGATGGTGTAACTCAGAGATCCGCAGCCTAAAGCACAGGATGAGACAACTAGAAAGGCAGTGGCGTTCCAACATAATAAATGTAAAATACATTGCATGGAAAGACAGTCTAATAATATATAACAAAGCACTGTGTGCTGCTAGAAAAACATATCATTCCTCCTTAATTGAGAAATATAAAAACAACCCCACTTCAGCACTTTAGCCAGGTTGACTAAGAGTCATAGCTGTGTTGAGTCTACTATCCCCTTAAATCTCAGCAGCAATGACTTTATGAACTACTTTACTAATAAAATTATCACCATTAGAAAAAAACATTCAGCAGCGACTTCTTCCAAACGACAGAAAGCACTGTCTAGATCCATAAACATTCAATTTACCAAATCCTCTGTCTTACCTAGACAGCTTCTTCCCCATAACTCATATGGCGTTAACCTCAATAATCAACTCTTCCAAGTCGTCCACTTGTCTCTTAGATCCAATCCCAACCAGATTACTAAAAAAGAAGTTCTACCTTGAATCAGCTAGTCCATATTAAATCAAATAAACCAATCTTTACATTTAGGCTATGTACCACAGGCTTTGAGGGTGGCAGTGTTCAAAACTCTACTGAAAAAAACTACCCTGGACCCTGGAGAACAAGCCAACTATAGGCCCATTTCAAAACAATTATATGACCACCTGAGTGGGAATAACCTGTATGACGATTTTTGATTGTCAGGATTTAGAAAACATCATAGCACAGAAACAGCTCTGGTTAGAGTCACTAATGATCTTCTATTAGCTTCGGACAATGGTCTAGTTTCTGTCCTTGTCCTGTTAGACCTTAGTGCTGCATTTGATACAATTGATCATAACATTCTATTACAGACATTAGAACATAGAATCGTGATTAAAGAAACAGCATTGGGATGGTTTAAATCCTATTTGTTGAACAGATTCCAGTTTGTTCATGTTAATGAGAAATTCTCCACATGCACAAGGATTAGCTATGCCTGGTCCAATTCTGTTCAGCCTATACATGTCTCCTGTAGGTGAGATTATTTGAAAGCATTCTATTAATTTTCATTGTTATGCAGATGATACTCAGCTATGAACCAAATGATACAGATCAACTAGTCAAAATTCAGGGTTGTTTAAAAGACATCAAATCCTGGATGTCCCAAAATGTCCCTCAACTAAATTCAGATAAAACTGAAATTCTTTTTGTTAAAACACTTCTTATTGCCTAAAAATCTGAGAGAGACACTATTGAGTCAGATAGCCACCCTGGATGGCATAACATTAGCTTCAGATTCTACCGTGAGGAACCTTGGTGTCATCTTTGATCAGAATCTCTCTTTTACATCATACATTAAACAAATCTCCATAACCGCCTACTTTCATCTTAGAAATATAGCTAAAATCAGAAGCATCCTCTCTCAGAGCGATGCAGAGAAACTGATTCATGCATTTGTTACCTCTAGACTGGACTACTGTAACTTACTCATAGGATGTCCTAACAGCTCTTTAAAAAGCCTACAGCTTATTCAAAATGCTGCAGCCAGAATTGTGACAGGACTTAGAAAGAGAGATCACATTTCTCCTACATTAGCTTCTCTGCACTGGCTGCTTGTAAAATGTAGGATACAATTTAAAATTCTCCTACTCACCTACAAAGTACTCAATGATAAAGCTCCTTCTTATCTTATTCTTATCTTAAAGACCTCATAGTTCCCTATGCTCCCAGCAGAACGCATCATTCTCAGTGCGCTGGGCTACTGGTGGCTCCTAGAGTCTTTAAATGTAGAATGGGAGGCAGAGCTTTTAGTTACCAAGCTCTTCTCCTCTGGAACCAGCTCCCTCTTCGGGTTCGAGAAGCTGACACACTCTCCACTTTTAAGATTAGACTTAAAACCTTCCTTTTTGATAAAGTTTATAGTTAGAGATGGTTCGGGTCATTGGCAATGATCGTTAGTGACAGGAACCATCTCTTAAGCTGCAATAGACAGACTGCTGGGGGACTTAATTTATACACTGAGCTTGTCTCTTTCCTTCTACCTCTTCTGTCCAATAACCTCCCATCATTGTTCTATGTTCAACTAACCTTGTCTCTTTCTCTCCAGTAGTTGTGCTTCTCCCCTGCTCTCTCTCTCTCTCCCCCACTCTCTCCTCACCTACAGGTATCATTGGACTCAAAGTTTGGTGTCTGTGATGGGCAGCTGTGGATCCAACCATCCTGCCTGTATCCAGTCCCTGGTCCAACCATCCTGCCTGTGCTCTGTTGTTGTTGTTGTTGTTGTTGTTGTTGTTGTTGTTGTTGTTGTTGTTGTTGTTGTTGTTGTTGTTGTTGTTGTTGTTGTTGTTGTTGTTGTTGTTGTTGTTGTTGTTGATGATGATGTCGAGGCTGATGGCCGCCCACATCCAGCCTGGTTCTGCTGGAGGTTTCTGGTTTCCTGTATCCAGTCCCTGGTCCAACCATCCTGCCTGTGCTCTGTTGTTGTTGTTGTTGTTGTTGTTGTTGTTGTTGTTGTTGTTGTTGTTGTTGTTGTTGTTGTTGTCGTCGAGGCAGATGGCCGCCCACATCCAGCCTGGTTCTGCTGGAGGTTTCTTCCTTGTTAGAGAGGGAGTTTTTCCTCTCCACTGTTGCTGTCAAATTAAATGCTTGCTGTATGTGGGATTTGTTGGGTTTAGTTGTGTAAGGTTTTAAACCTTACTTTGTAAAGTGCCTTGAGATGACTTTGTTGTGATTTGGCACTATATAAATAAAACATTTATATTTGACATTTTCATTTGTATTTAATATTTAACATTTACATTTAACATTTACATTTAACATTTAACATTTAACATTTAACATTTACATTTAACATTTACATTTAGACATTTACACATTTAACTAAATGTGAGAAAACATGTTGTGCCATTTAGTTAAATGTGAGAAAACTAGTTATAGGTGCTCCTTTTACATTCGGCACCACATAGAGGAAATGCTGCCGACTGGTTGAGAAACCAATACGCAACAGTTGCCTGTAATAAAGTGTTTTTACTATCATTATATCATTATAAAATAACTAGAATCATTACATAAAATGTTCCTGTCTCTAATAATGATGTTGGAACTCTTCATTTTATGTACCGTATTCCATTAAACATTCTGAAGTCTGGCTGAAGCAAAAACGTGAAAGAAACAGCTTCTCTTTTCACCAGCGGTCCTTGTAAAGCTCTTTGAACTAGACTCCTGTAATTATGCCATGTGAACAACACAGCATCTTCTAATTCAACATACTGTATCTCACCTAACTTAAAACTGGACACTGACAGTCTGTCACTGGAAACAAATGAATCCTTAATAGGAGAGTAAAAGTCTTTGTAGCTACCTGGTGAGGTTGAAATTCAGGATGTAAGTAATACTGCAGTAACCGTGTGACAAAAAGCACTGACTGCATAAAACCTGGTAAACAACAGGAGAAACTGGTTCACCCTTCACCCCACGGCCAAATGACCAAGCCGTTGATGAAACACATCCAAATACCCAGTCTGCTGGGGCTCTGCAGAGGGTAAGGACAAAGACCATTGAACTCCATGGGTTAATTAATAGGTGGACCTGCTGTGGACCAATCGAAGAAGTCATTTTTCAGAGAACAGAACCCCGTTTTCTTTCGGTGTAAATTGCAGCCCTAAAGTCTGTTTCCTGAACGTCTGCGGTTTCCGTGTGCCCCAGCGGTCACCGCCATGGACAGCTGATCCCCCAGAGGTCTACGCTTTGACTTAGTTTGTTAATAATATACTGGTGTTAGTTCTGATAATTAGAAACCGTGGTGTTGTGATGGTTTATTCCCTCAGTGTTTGTACAGTGGATCACTTTTTATGGCGCAGTAAATCAGCGGGTTATCGCTGTGTTGCGCGCAGAGTCGCATCTGGCGCACCGGCTCTGAAAACCCCCAGTTTAAATGCATTAAAAATAGGAAAGTGTGGTAATGTAGCAGTTCTTGTAGTTATTGTAGTTCCAAAAACATTAAAACCGCACATTTGCCCGCCCCATCGTTTATTGGAGAGCAGCTGTATAACTGTAATTAAGTAGGTTTGAATCCGGTTCTGCTTGTTTTGACGTGCAGACGCAGCGCAGAGAGGCGGTGGGAGACACGGTCCGTCAGCCAGTGCCACGATGAGCCTGAACGTCCCAGGACTGGTGGTGATGGTGCTCTTCTACCTGATGGTGCTGGGCACCGGCATCTGGGCCTCCGTGAAGTCCAAGCGGCTGCAGAGGCAAAGCAAAGCGGACCGGACCGAGGTGACGCTGCTGGGGAACAGGGACATCAACCTGGCGGTGGGAATATTCACCATGACAGGTGGGTGTTCCGTCCAGAAGGCAGGCAACGGCGACACAAGGGCTTCCAGGCTCTTGACTAAGATTTTACAATAATGTTGTAGTATTTATCCTTTATCTATAACTTCTGCATCCAGTCCATGGACGCGCACGTTGCATAAAATGAGTAAAAATCAGTTTTGAGTTTATTTACCTCAGCTGGTAAATACTTTTACATTTGCTTTCTTTAAATGCACAGGAGTATCCATTTTAACTTTGTTTTTTTTAGTTAACTGTCTGCTGTGTTCTGCTGGTTAGAGGCTGTAAGTGCAGGAATCACTGTAAAATTAACTGGGCCGTGGCTCTTGAAGCTCAGGCTTGACCTCCCCTGCTTTAATCAACCGCCAACCAGTAAAGGAGCAAACGCATACAGAGATGCCGGTGTAAAACAAACCAGCGCCCTGACGCTTTGAGGGATGAATGCGAATGGGTTGCATTTTTCATGTAGTTCCAAAATGTTCAGGCTTCACCTAAGTGCTGTGTGTCTCATCTGGCTCTGCCTCCTGCAGCTACGTTCGTTGGCGGCGGCTACATCGTTGGCCTGACCGAGGCCGTGTACAGTCCAGATCTGGGCCTGACCTGGGCTGTCATGCCAGCGGCAGCAGCTATGGCCTTCATCATGGGTGAGACATACAACTTCATTATTGGAAGTGGTGAAGGAAAGCTGAAACCTTACTGGAACCCAGTAGAAAGCGTCACTTGAAATGACTTTGTGCTGCTGCATGTGGGATCGTACGTCCAGCACGGAGAGTCCAGTGCAGTTAATATTAGGCCCGAAAAGAAAATAAATAAAAAAAACATTTATATAAAAATAATCTTTTACAAAATAAACTGGCGACAGTGTAGCTGTCTGTGTGTATTGTGTATATGTGTGGTCATTATAAATATAATAATATTATAACATTATGAATATTTACCACATTTTTTGCAACGTGTCCTGGAAGAACCAGGGACCAGGTTTTATATTAAACCCCTGGAGTCTGAGCCAATTTGTCTTCTCACTAATAATTAACAAAACATTGCAGACTCTTTATACACTACATTTTATCTTTTATTTTGTTAATTTGTTTTATTCTACAAATTACAAATACAAAAAGAACTTTGTATCGTGCTCTTAAAAGTGCTGTAACATGCATGTACACACATACAGTATGTGTGTACTATTCTATAACGCATGCTTTTCTATATACTTACATTACTGTGACACTCAACCATTGCGATAAATATTTAAAGTGGACATCAGTGGAGCCCAGTATTGGAGTAAAAGAGGAATAGAATTAGAGTGGTTCTTTGTTATGATCGATGTGTTTGTTTTGGTGTAAGTCTTTGTAACTAGTGCATTTTAAGCTTTGCAAAAACAGACAGAAGTTCCAAAGACAGTGCCAAAGCAACCAGAGGAGCAGTATTGCAGCATCATAAACGTGTCATCTTTTCTGTTACACAACTTTTTAGGTGGACTTTTCTTTGCCAAGCCAATGCGGGACCAAAAATACGTCACAATGATGGATCCGTTTCAGCGCAAGTATGGAAACGTAGTGAGTGGCGTTCTGTCCGTGGCGCTGCTGGTGTCTGACATCCTCTGGGTGACAGGAACTCTTATTGGTTTAGGTACGTGACCTCACAGTGTTGATAATGTAAATCAAGTCTTGCAAGTTCACAGCTGGAATTTGGCTCTTGGTGTTAAAGATATTATAAAAATGGAAAAAACATGTCATTTGTCGTTTATTCCATTTTGACAGAAGCGTTCCTTACATTCATGTTTCAATGATCATAACAATGGAAAACAACACGTTATTTTGCAACTGCATTATCAGGTTTTGTAAAAGGGTTCATGGATCTGACCTTATTTAAGATCAAAACCGACAAGTGAAATTAAAATTCACATCAATCATAAATATATATTTAATATATATGTTAAAAGTGAAGTGGATCCCAGGTTTTACTGCGTTTTAGTGATTGTGTAAAAACGTTTACTCAGCGGTTGCAAGATAATATATATATATATATATATATATATATATATATATATATATATATTGAATATGATGTCTAATAATTAATAGAGCATGTTAATCATTTAGACAATTTAAAACATCTAATCAGTTCATTCTAATGTTTTTTGTTCCAGTTTCTCCCAGATTTTAAGAGAAACAACTAGAGAAAATACAAAAACATGTCACAAGGGAAAAATAAATATCCTTTAGTAAAATGACAAGGGATCATCACAGTAGAAAATATGACTGACAACGCAACACTAGTAATCTGATTACTGTCGCCTGGCTGTTATGACACAGCGACGTGTTAACAGAGATGCTCGCTCCTCCTGACCTTCTCTCTGTCATACCTGCTGGAGGTGCCTCACATATGGAGGGGGAGTGACGCATGTCAGCCTCAGGCAGCAGAGGTGGTAGTATTTCACTCAGACTTGAACAACCAGGACACATCCCCCCAAATCAGTAACACCTGCTTGAAACACATACCAAACAGCGTGTGGGCTTAAACATGGGTTTCACAGCTAAAAACTTACGCATTGAGGTGAACATGACGGAGACCTAGGCATCAAGTTAAACATGAACTGAAACAGTTTTAATGTTGACCAATGCGTTTCTCGTGCTCGTGTTCTTTTACAGGTGCAACAATGAGCGTGATCCTGGATTTGTCCTACGCTCTTTGCATTTGGCTCTCGGCGGCGGTGGCCATTATCTACACGCTGCTGGGAGGCCTCTACTCTGTGGCCTACACAGACATCATCCAGCTAACCCTCATATTTTTCAGCCTGGTGAGCTCCACTCTGGCCCAAACGTGAGAATCGGTGGAATCGCCCTGAGGCTTTTCAGAGCCAGTTATTTATTGGGTTGAGCAAAAGTTGCCGCCTGACGCAAAGCCTCTTTTCTATTCGACCGTCCTTTAAGTGGCGACTTTGTGTTTAGTGAGAAGTCTCCACGCCTCCCACACAATCATTCCAGTGGGGACATCCTGCAACCACAACAATTGCCACATTAAGTCCTCAAGTAAAAATGCATGTGTGACAAGCGGTGTTTCTTTGTCTGTTGTGCAGTGGCTCTGTGTTCCCTTTGCCCTGATGTGTCCTCACTCAGCAGACATCACCACGACCGCCTTCAACTTCACCTACCAGGCCCCCTGGATCGGGACCATAGAGAGAGAAACTGCATGGAATTGGATTGATAATTTTCTGTTATTGGTGAGGACTGTTAGTTCACACTTAGAATGTCTGCCCATGTTGTCAGAAGGTCGACTGTAAGAACAGGCTGTCAGAAGCTGTGTAATTAAACTTTCTCAAAAACTAGACAAGCATCTGGAACACGTAACCTCTATATTTTAAGACCAGACCAGCTAGTTGAACTTATTTTATCCACCATTCCTCCACCGTTGCTGTCAAATATGCACCGTTCTTTTGTAAACATACTCTTGCGCTTTAATTGTAAAACTAAAAGCAAGACCAGGTTATTGTAATTACACATAGTTCACTCCTAACCAAAGAAAGTGCTTCTGTTTCAATGTAAAGACTTTAGGGGACCTGGGATATCAAGACTTCCACCAGAGGACGCTGTCAGCTGCTTCATCGCACACAGCCAGGATCACCTGCTTCATCGCAGCTCCCCTCATCTTCATACTTGGAATCCCATCTATTCTAATTGGAGCAGTCGCAGCATCAACAGGTGCAGTTAGACAGGAAGCTTTGGAACGATGTCATTGGTAAAAATGTGTGGTTGATGGGTTTATTTTTCGCGTCAGACTGGAACATGACGACATACGGCTCCCCTTCACCATATGAGCGAGGTGAAACCGGTCAGGTGCTGCCCATCGCTCTACAGCACCTCACCCCCAGCTACATCTCCATTATTGGCATCGGGGCAATAGCTGCCGCCGTGATGTCATCGATAGACTCTTCTTTGCTGTCAGCCGCCTCCATCTTCACGTCCAACATCTATAAGAATATCCTGAGGACTAAGGTGAAGACAAGATCTAGGCACGTTCTGCGTCTCTCTCTTGCCTTGTGTTTATTTGGAATGTCGTTTTCTCCTACAGGCGAGTGAACGGGAGCTGCAGTGGGTGATCTACGTGACCGTGGTGTTAGTGGGCGTAGTCGGCACGTCGCTCACCTTTCTGCACAGCAGCATCATGTTTTTTTGGATCCTGGGCTCAGGCATCACCTACACCATCATGTTCCCTCAACTGGTCTGCGTCCTGTTCTTTAAGATCTCCAACGGCTACGGTTCCATCATGGGCCTGCTCGTCGGGGTGCTGTTGAGAGTGCTGAGCGGTGAGCCGGGTTTGGGTCTGCCGGTTCTTCTCTGCATGCCAGGCTGCACTCTGGAGGACGGCGTGTACGTCCAGCGGGCGCCTGTCGTGACTATCTGCACGTTGGCCACCTTCTGTGCGACTTTATTATTTTCCTACCTGGCTTCGATCCTCTTGGAAAAAGGACTGATCCCAGAGAAGTGGCATGTGCTCAACGTGAACTCCCCCGAACCATTAGAGCAGTTCCCACCGACAAGCTGTGACACCACCGAACAAGACGAGCAGGAAAAACCACCAGCTCAGAATGAGACAGAATTAATGTTGATCACAAACCAGCAAAACTTAGAAAGACAAACTATATAAAGGGAAGACATTTTTTTAAACTGTTCCATGGCATCTCTGTAGTACTGCTCTCCAAGCTTGAAATGTGTAAGATGGACACAGGCACATTAAATAATGCACGTCAGGACATGTGTAATATGGCAAATCCTGATAATAAATGTATGTCCTGTAATTTTGGGGAGATGAAACTTGCCTCGTCAAAAACAAGAACACAGTAAAATCTTACTCGACTTAATTTTTGAGGAGAACAAGCTTCTTACCAAATTCCATACTAATTGTGTGTCAACATGTTATGATCAGCTGAAACACTGTAAGACTTTCTGCTGTTGTGTTGCTAGCCCAGTTGCTACGAGCTGCAGTAGTACAAAAACGATTAATCGATAACACGAGTGAATGACCTTTCCCAAGAATATGTAATTCAAACCACACAAATTGTTGCGTTGCTGTATGATACTGTTGAGATTGTAACGTTCATAAACTAGCAGGACTCCCGGCAGCAGCCCTGGTTTAATTATATCACACTACCAGCACCCACGGAGTCATTGATGATGAATAATGACACGCACGGTGTCAGAACAAAAGGTTGATTGTTAGCGAGCCTCTCGTCACAACAAAGCCCCCGCTAAGATGACAGCTTACTAAAAAATTAAGTCTATCTTCCTGCTGCACGCGGCTGTCTAGCAACAGTCAGGCATTACGACGCGTAATACATTCAACACTCCAACAAGTATGTAAGTTAGTGATGAAAGGCGCTGAAACACCAGCTCCACGGTGGGTTTGCCTCATTCATATTTGCTTACAGCTAGCAAGCTAGCAATAGCTCAATGAATAACGTTAACCTCTTGGGACAATTCTTGCAGTCCAGCTAGAGGATGCGACGCCCACAGATTCTTTCACCCTGCGGTAACGCGGCGAGTAGATGTCCACACAGTCACTTCCGTTTGACTGCTAGTGTCTTTTGAAATAATATAGGTAAACTTACACTGTCACAAAACTGTCGACGGCCGCCACCATGTTTGCCTATTGCAGTTGTGAGAAGTGGCAGCGCGCATGCGCGAAGACGTGTTGACGACGGTTGGATTGAAGGCTTCTGCCGCTCGTTTTGGACAATCTGGTACGTTTATTTGACTCCCTGAGTCACGTTAAGACACTCCTGGTGTGTTAGAAGTACGCCCCTACTTATTTCACATTTTTGAGAATTCATCCAATCTGGTTCAAGAACCATCGTTTCAAATTTAGCGGACTGGATACGTCTGCATTCGCTTGACCAATCACAGAACCAGCTTTGGCCCGCCCAGGCAAACCCGGACCCCTAAATGTACCTGAAACATTTCATTTCATTCACTCTCTATTTGCGCTAGCATAGTAGGTGGCGCTAATGCACCTTTCAGTTGGTTGCCACCTGCCATTTAAAAGACAAAAGAAGAAGGAGTCACTCAGGTTGAAGAAGCGCCCACTTGCTGCTTCCCCAAACGTAAGTACATGCTTAAGACTTATTGGATGTATGTACTCCAGAAGTTTCTTTGTTTATACTCTAGCGCAGCGTTAGCGGCTAGCGCTAGCCTACAGCGCTAGCCGCCACATGAAGTTGGTTTGGCTTAGATACTAAGTTGTGGGAGTCAGCTGTGTTTCTAATTACTACCGAGCCTGTCGTGTGTACGTCGTAGCCCAAGTAGACCTGTGAATTTGGGTTATGGCAAGTTCTATCTAAGTCTAACATGTATGTTGTTGCTGTCTTCTGATATGTGTTCCTTATCTAGTCAGCTAGCTGTAAACGTGACGTGTTTTTTTAATACAGGCTGACGCATCCCAGCTACCGAAACGCGAGGCAGTTGCTTCTCAAACACTGCGGTCAAGTGAGCCGTCGTTCGTTCTTTGGTGCATAGTTCCAGGCCCAGACCACTTTCTCCTATTTCTGCTAGATGTGTACTATCAACACACAAAGATCTGTGTATTTTTACTGTATAGTTTAGGATTTATTAGTATTCAAAACTACCATGTCATACTGTAACTCTATCGGCCCTATAGTCGACTTTGATGATTAATAACTTGACTTTGGTGCATAGTTCCAGGCCCAGACCAATTTCCCCCTTGTTCTACTAGTGATGTACTATCACCCCACAAATATTCATGTATTTTTACTGTATAGTTTAGGATTTAGCAGTACTTGAAAGTGCTATGTCATACTGTGATACAGTCAACTTTGATGATTAATAACTAGACTTTGGTGCATAGTTCCAGGCTCAGACCACTTTCCCCTTGTTCTACTAGTGATGTACTATCACCCCACAAGATTTGTGCACTTTTACTGTATAGTTTAGGATTTATTAGTATTCAAAACTTCCAGGTCATACTGTAATACTCCATGGGCCTTATATTCAACTATGATGATGAATAACTTGACTTTAGTGCATAATGCCAGGCCCAGATTATGTGACTTTTCATATAAAAAACTGTGAGTGAGGCTAAGCACACACACATTAAATCCTTTTAGTACCATCTGTTAGGACTCCAAAGTGTGACTTTTAATATTGAAACTAAATGTTTAATGTTTAATATAAAGTCATGGAACAGTCAAAAACTGAATATTTATGTGTGAAACATACATTAACGTGGTGGAGGAGTTTGTGTGCCTGAATAACCCCGGGAGCTATGTTGTCGGGGACTAAATGCCCCTGGTAGGGTCTCCCAAGGCAAACAGGTCCTGGGCTGGGCTGAACTGGAGGAAGTGTCCGGAGAGAGGCAAGTTTGGAGTTTGCTTAGACTGTTGCCCCCGCGACCCGCCCCCAGAAAAAGCGGTTGAAAATGGATGGATACTGAAATAGTTATTTGTTCTCATTAAACCATTTCCCATGTCTGGAGTTTGTTTTATCAAAGTTATTGCCGTCTCTGTTCTTACACCTTGTAATATCTAGTTTTGAACACTCAAATGTAAATACAAAATGTATATAACCAAATATTCAGGATTAGATTTAATGCAATTATTTTCTCTTCACAATACAGACTTAAAACAATAAAAAAGAAAGTTACACACTATACTGTTTGTAGTGCAGTACTTATATTACCATATCTGTATTATTGTATTTATGTTTACTCTGTATGCAGTTGGTCAACTTATTTTGACATTTTAGTCTGTTGACGGGTAATTTGTAATTCTCGCGTTATGGTGCAGATTATGTGGAAAATGTGATGGAGCCCTTCTTCAATAAAGTCCTGCTGGACTCAGGTTGTTCTATGGAGGACCTTGTAAACATCCCTGTCCTCCATCTGTACAGCAGCTGCACTGCTTCCGATGTCTTCCAAAACGTGTTGAAGACAAAAAAGCTCCTCACATCTCCCCAGCCAACTGACCAT
Organism: Betta splendens; assembly: GCF_900634795.4. Classification (NCBI taxonomy): domain Eukaryota; kingdom Metazoa; phylum Chordata; class Actinopteri; order Anabantiformes; family Osphronemidae; genus Betta; species Betta splendens. The sequence continues at coordinate 12,561,779 of NC_040890.2, read as the reverse complement.
GACTGTACCTGTTCCACTCCAAATACTATGCTTTCAACATAACTCTGAATCCTACCCCTTCATTTTGTGGTCTGCAAATTGAACTGTGAAGGTAACACCAGCATTATAGTGCTGGTGCATTGGTTGACAATAAAGTTGGCTTTGACTATTGCTGTTTCACTGAACTATTTTTGTATGTATATACCTAATGAGGGAAAACAGACAAATGTTTTATAATATTTCAACTTTATTGAGTTATTGCCACAAAAACAATAATTTAGGTATTTCACAGGTGGTCCAACATAGGTGCCTTGTCCCTCAGGAAACTGCCCTGATCCAGACCAGGGAAGATGGAATGACGACTTGGACTCTTCACCCTAGAAGTCGCCAGCACCAGCTAACAAGACAGGCTAGATACCTGCAACGACTTGAGATACATACAGACATAGTACTGTCAAATTTATGAAGAAAAAAACAATAACTACATTTCTATTAGTTATATATTAGCACTTGATATATCATACACCTTACTAAAAGCAATTAAAAATATTAGGTCAATATATATTTAGAAACAAAACTATGTTTGTAAACCAGAGTTCCCAGGTACATTATGATTAATCTGTAAATAGTAAAATGTTCTAAGATTGTTTATGAATTTCTGAGATACTGATTTATTCCATGCATGTGTAATTGAATGATATACTGTATATTAAATGCGTTCTGTGATGAATACACATTCAATCATACTGGCTCCAGTCCTGGATCAGCAACCATACATGACAGTAGGTTTGGCAACTAGTTCAGGCGTCTTGAGGTAAGATTTATCGAAATTTTAATTTATTAATAAAAGTAATAAACACATGCAATATCTTCAAAGCAATAGTTGCTGTCACAACATGCCTCTGTAGGCATTCACTGTTCCTACATTGGCACTTAAATACAGACAAATACGGCAAAATATAAGCTGCAGCTGAAGACCCCATTATGGAAAAATTATTTTCACATAGCAGCACAAGAAAGAAATAAACAGGTAGAAATTTATTGGCAACCATTAGTATTAGCGTTAGCAGCTAATCAAGTTGCGTAGTATATAAATCAATAAATTAAATTAAACGTGAAATTGCCAGTTAGACGTACCTTGCGCCAGCCGAAGTGTAACCACTTAAACAGCCTCCCATTCGAATTCAGAGTCAGATTTTGGATCAAACGTATGGTTGAACTCCACTACGAGGACGAGTCAGCCAGTGTAGCTGTTACAATCGATTCAGTGACTGCGACTTTTGATTCCCGCGGCGGATCACGGCTATGCGCTTCCTCAAAGGGGTGTGGCGATCAACTTCGCTTGCGACACACTCCAAAAATAGAGCGTTGTGGACGAGAGCTTAAAACACACATTTTCAGACGGGCCGTGTGGGCGAACTACAGCGCAGTAAGAGACACCTTACTGAGACATCAAGGTCCAATTCTTTAGCATTGTGGAGCATGAAAAAAGCATGTGCATGGACCTTTAAACGATATGCGACAGACACAAGATCATTAGGGTAAATATTAATAACATTCAGCGTTTATCTCTGATAAATAGAATAACGTATTCCTGGAGGGAGGGAGTCCTAATATGTTAGTATTATTATTACCGATATCTTGTGAATTAATACACAATAAATTTATTACAGCGTATTAGATTTTGTCAATAGTACAAGCGTTATGAATAAACCAATGATGCCAAAGTCACATTAAACTGGTTAATTCCGAAGCTTTAATAATTTGCCAAATTTGATTTAGTAATTTATCAAAGTAAAATAAATCATACTTCTATCTATTATTTCCTTGAGTTGGGCGTACTGGCTTCAGAATTAAGTAGGTCCCAATGTAAAAAATATTTATTTTAATACATTCAAATGTACCTTTATAGTTTAGTATACTTCACTGTTGACTGTTGACGTTATTAGCTGAAGCAAACAGCGTACTTATTTCTTATATTGGTCCGAACTTATATAGCGCATTTAAACGCCCTTTTGTCGGCCAATACCAAGACTCTCTTTTCTCTCCTGTTTATTTTCTGGTGCAGACAGAGCAGAACAAACTGCTGAAGCTCTAACATGCAGGCACAGATCATTCTAGGAATCCTTGAGAAAGATAACAGCCAAACTGCAAATACTCGCTTTTCTTCATATCTATCTTTGCTTTATTATTTTATACTGACGGAGTGAGACAAACTGTACCCAATCAGTGATAAGCTCAACCCCGTTAATGCAATGCCTCAAAAGGAAACAACCAGACAATGTGGAGATAATTCCTGGTCGACTCTACCTTCTTTCACAGGTTTAAGCTCAAGCTAAAGATTTGAGTCTAAACATGCAGAGGAAAATATACTTTTGACTCCAGTATTTTCTTTGTCATACTATACAGTAAGTCACAGTTTTATTATGGTGGCCATATTTTCCAGGTACTATTCAAAAGCTAAAGTGCTTTTCTTTTATCACTCAAACTACCAGGTTTTCTATTTTGAACTGAAGACTCTATAGACAGACTTCAACTCTTTACCTGATGTGACTTTGCACATTTTGTGTGTGTTAATACAGAAACACAAACCGAATCTGCCATAATACAGGAATCTACAGGACACGGTTCATATAGAGAGTTTTCTTCTGTGATGCACATTTCTATTAGTCAAGTGGTGTAGAGTTCAATGATATGTAGCTTTGAGAGAGGAAGGGCAACGAGGTTTTGACTGCTGATAGGGAGCAGCTGCATTTTTTGATGCCAGAAAGAAATAGAGTTCAGTAACTGACTGCTGCTTTAATGACGCCCATGCAGTTATTTCTTATCATGTGGCCTTCACAGCCTGTTCTAACAGCAGGAAACGCTGCAGACTGGTTGAGAAACGAATAAGCAACGCCTGTAATTAAGTGTTTTTACTATCATTTTATCATTATAAAATAATTAGAATCATTACATAAAATGTTCCTGCCTCAGTCTCTAATAATGATGTTGAAACTCTTCATTTTATGTACCATATTCTATTAAACCTATTCTGAAGTCTGGCTGAAGCAAAAACGTGAAAAAAACAGCTTCTCTTTTCACCAACGGTCCTTGTAAAGCTCTTTGAACTAGACTCCTGTAATTATGCCATGTGAACAACACAGCATCTTCTAATTCAACATACTGTATCTCACCTAACTTAAAACTGGACACTGACAGTCTGTGACTGAAAACAGATGAATCCTTAATAGGAGAGTAAAAGTCTTTGTAGCTACCTGGTGAGGTTGAAATTCAGGATGTAAGTAATACTGCAGTAACCGTGTGACAAAAAGCACTGATTGCATAAAACCTGGTAAACAACAGGAGAAACTGGTTCACCCTTCACCCCACGGCCAAATCATCAAGCCGTTGATGAAACACATCCAAATACCCAGTCTGCTGGGGCTCTGCAGAGGGTAAGGACAAAGACCATTGTACTCAGACACACACAAACCTGAAGAGATGCAGCTGATATCATCTATCATCATCCTAAGATCACTCTGTCATATTGAAGATGTATTAGATGATGAAGACACACTTTTTACTTTTACTTTTTTAACTTTGCTACTTCACATTATATCCAATAAACATAATACCTGTTAACAAACATTATGCTTATATGATGTGCACAAATACGTGTTAGTTTTAGGTTTCATGTTTAAACATTTGTAAGGACAGTATTAATACACACATTTCACAATAGGGCAGCGAATACATAAAAATGTGTGAGAAAAGTCGTGACGTGACAAACCTTCTGATGTCATGACCACATGATGACGCTATGATTTCGGAACTCCATGGGTTAATTAATAGGTGGACCTGCTGTGGACCAATCGAAGAAGTCATTTTTCAGAGAACAGAACCCCGTTTTCTTTCGGTGTAAATTGCAGCCCTAAAGTCTGTTTCCTGAACGTCTGCGGTTTCCGTGTGCCCCAGCGGTCACCGCCATGGACAGCTGATCCCCCAGAGGTCTACGCTTTGACTTAGTTTGTTAATAATATACTGGTGTTAGTTCTGATAATTAGAAACCGTGGTGTTGTGATGGTTTATTCCCTCAGTGTTTGTACAGTGGATCACTTTTTATGGCGCAGTAAATCAGCGGGTTATCGCTGTGTTGCGCGCAGAGTCGCATCTGGCGCACCGGCTCTGAAAACCCCCAGTTTAAATGCATTAAAAATAGGAAAGTGTGGTAATGTAGCAGTTCTTGTAGTTATTGTAGTTCCAAAAACATTAAAACCGCACATTTGCCCGCCCCATCGTTTATTGGAGAGCAGCTGTATAACTGTAATTAAGTAGGTTTGAATCCGGTTCTGCTTGTTTTGACGTGCAGACGCAGCGCAGAGAGGCGGTGGGAGACACGGTCCGTCAGCCAGTGCCACGATGAGCCTGAACGTCCCAGGACTGGTGGTGATGGTGCTCTTCTACCTGATGGTGCTGGGCACCGGCATCTGGGCCTCCGTGAAGTCCAAGCGGCTGCAGAGGCAAAGCAAAGCGGACCGGACCGAGGTGACGCTGCTGGGGAACAGGGACATCAACCTGGCGGTGGGAATATTCACCATGACAGGTGGGTGTTCCGTCCAGAAGGCAGGCAACGGCGACACAAGGGCTTCCAGGCTCTTGACTAAGATTTTACAATAATGTTGTAGTATTTATCCTTTATCTATAACTTCTGCATCCAGTCCATGGACGCGCACGTTGCATAAAATGAGTAAAAATCAGTTTTGAGTTTATTTACCTCAGCTGGTAAATACTTTTACATTTGCTTTCTTTAAATGCACAGAAGCATCAGTTTTAACTTTGTTTTTTTTAGTTAACTGTCTGCTGTGTTCTGCTGGTTAGAGGCTGTAAGTGCAGGAATCACTGTAAAATTAACTGGGCCGTGGCTCTTGAAGCTCAGGCTTGACCTCCCCTGCTTTAATCAACCGCCAACCAGTAAAGGAGCAAACGCATACAGAGATGCCGGTGTAAAACAAACCAGCGCCCTGACGCTTTGAGGGATGAATGCGAATGGGTTGCATTTTTCATGTAGTTCCAAAATGTTCAGGCTTCACCTAAGTGCTGTGTGTCTCATCTGGCTCTGCCTCCTGCAGCTACGTTCGTTGGCGGCGGCTACATCGTTGGCCTGACCGAGGCCGTGTACAGTCCAGATCTGGGCCTGACCTGGGCTGTCATGCCAGCGACTGCAGCTCTGTCCTTTATCGCGGGTGAGACACAGAACTTCATTATTGGAAGTGGTGAAGGAAAGCTGAAACCTTACTGGAACCCAGTAGAAAGCGTCACTTGAAATGACTTTGTCCTGCTGCATGTGGGATCGTACGTCCAGCACGGAGAGTCCAATGCAGTTAATATTAGGCCTGTCCTGGAAGAACCAGGGACCAGGTTTTATATTAAACCCCTGGAGTCTGAGCCAGTTTGTCTTATCACTAATAATTAACGAAACATTGCAGACTCTTTATACACTACATTTTATCTTTTGTTTTGTTAATTTGTTTTATTCTACAAATTACAAATACAAAAAGAACTTTGTATCGTGCTCTTAAAAGTGCTGTAACATGCATGTACACACATACAGTATGTGTGTACTATTCTATAACGCATGCTTTTCTATATACTTACATTACTGTGACACTCAACCATTGGGAAAAATATTTAAAGTGGACATCAGTGGAGCCCAGTATTGGAGTAAAAGAGGAATAGAATTAGAGTGGTTCTTTGTTATGATCGATGTGTTTGTTTTGGTGTAAGTCTTTGTAACTAGTGCATTTTAAGCTTTGCAAAAACAGACAGAAGTTCCAAAGACAGTGTCAAAGCAACCAGAGGAGCAGTATTGTAGCATCATAAACGTGTCATCTTTTCTGTTACACAACTTTTTAGGTGGACTTTTCTTTGCCAAGCCAATGCGGGACCAAAAATACGTCACAATGATGGATCCGTTTCAGCGCAAGTATGGAAACGTAGTGAGTGGCGTTCTGTCCGTGGCGCTGCTGGTGTCTGACATCATCTGGGTGACAGGAACTCTCATTGGTTTAGGTACGTGACCTCACATGGTTCACATAAAACGTCTTCTTCAGCCTGTTGCTTATCTGCTGAACTGTGGACAAGTAAAGCTTTATTCCTTTGATCACAGCTTGTTATTAAACCCAACTGTGGTTCACAAGCTCAGACGACACCAAATTAATTGCCGCAGACAAGTTACGACAGTGCTGATTACGTAAATCAAGTCTTGCACCACAGCCACAACATCAATTTCCTCATTTGAGTTCACACCTGGAATTTGGCTCTTTGTGTTAAAGACATTATACAAATGGAGAAAATATGTCATTTGCTGTTTATTCCATTTTGATAGAAGCGGGTTCATGGATCTGACCTTGTTTAAAACCGACAAGTAAAATTAAAAGTCACATCAATCATAAATATATATTTAATATATATGTTAAAAATGAAGTGGATCCCAGCTTTTACTGCGTTTTAGTGATTGTGTAAAAACGTTTACCCAGCGGTTGCAAGATATTCAGTAACTGTTGAATATAATGTCTAATATAGTCTAAATACAATAATTAATAGAGGATGTTACTGTCAAATTTATTATAAGAAACTATTGAATCAGTTCATTCAAATGTTTATTTAATCCTGTTTCCCCCAGATTTCAAGAGAAACAACTAGAGAAAATACAAAAACATGTCACAAGGGAAAAATATCCTTTAGTAAAATGACAAGGGATCATCACAGTAGAAAATATGACTGGCAACTCAACACTAGTAATCTGATTACTGTCGCCTGGCTGTTATGACACAGCGACGTGTTAACAGAGATGCTCGCTCCTCCTGACCTTCTCTCTGTCATACCTGCTGGAGGTGCCTCACATATGGAGGGGGAGTGACGCATGTCAGCCTCAGGCAGCAGAGGTGGTAGTATTTCACTCAGACTTGAACAACCAGGACACATCCCCCTAAATCAGTAACACCTGCTTGAAAAACATATAAAACAGCGTGTGGGCTTAAACATGTGTTTCACAGCTAAAAACTTACGCATTGAGGTGAACATGACGGAGACCTAGGCATCAAGTTAAACATGAACTGAAACAGTTTTAATGTTGACCAATGTGTTTCTCGTGCTCGTGTTCTTTTACAGGTGCAACAATGAGCGTGATCCTGGATTTGTCCTACGCTCTTTGCATTTGGCTCTCGGCGGCGGTGGCCATTATCTACACGCTGCTGGGAGGCCTCTACTCGGTGGCCTACACAGACATCATCCAGCTAACCCTCATATTTTTCAGCCTGGTGAGCTCCACTCTGGCCCAAACGTGAGAATTGGTGGAATCGCCCCGAGGCTTTTCAGAGCGGGTTATTAATTAGGTTGAGCAAAAGTTGCCGCCTGATGCAAAGCCTCTTTTCTATTCGACCGTCCTTAAATTGCCGTCTTTGTGTTTTCGTGACAAGTCTCCACGCCTCCCACACAATCATTCCAGTGGGGACATCCTGTTACCTGAATAATTGCCACATTAAGTCGTCAAGTAAAATGCATGTGTGACAAGCGGTGGTTCTGTCTGTTGTGCAGTGGCTCTGTGTTCCCTTTGCCCTGATGTGTCCTCACTCAGCAGACATCACCACGACCGCCTTTAACTTCACCTACCAGGCCCCCTGGATCGGGACCATAGAGAGAGAAACTGCATGGAAGTGGATTGATAATTTTCTGTTATTGGTGAGGACTGTTAGTTCACACTTAAAATGTTTGCCCATGTTGTCAGAAGGTCGACTGTAAAAACAGGCTGTCAGAAACTGTGTAATTAAACTTTCTCATAAACTAGACAAGCAGCCGGAACACGTAAACTCTAAATTTTAAGACCAGACCAGCTAGTTGAACTTATTTTATCCCCCATTCCTCCACCGTTGCTGTCAAATATGCACTGATCTTTTGTAAACATAATCATATTACACATAGTTTACTCCTAACCAAGTACTTTAACTTGGTTAGGAGTTTAACTTACTTTGAAATGTAAGAATAAAAGCAAGACCAGGTTATTGTAATTACACATAGTTCACTCCTAACCAAAGAAAGTGCTTCTGTTTCATTGTAAAGGCTTTAGGGAATCTGGGATATCAAGACTTCCACCAGAGGACGCTGTCAGCTGCTTCATCGCACACAGCCAGGATCACCTGCTTCATCGCAGCTCCCATCATCTTCATGCTTGGAATCCCATCTATTCTAATCGGAGCAGTCGCAGCATCAACAGGTGCAGTTAGACAGGAACCTTTGGAACGATGTCATTGGTAAAAATGTGTGGTTGATGGGTTTATTTTTCGCGTCAGACTGGAACATGACGACATACGGCTCCCCTTCACCATATGAGCGAGGTGAAACCGGTCAGGTGCTGCCCATCGCTCTACAGCACCTCACCCCCAGCTACATCTCCATTATTGGCATCGGGGCAATAGCTGCCGCCGTGATGTCATCGACAGACTCTTCTTTGCTGTCAGCCGCCTCCATCTTCACGTCCAACATCTATAAGAATATCCTGAGGACTAAGGTGAAGACAAGATCTAGGCACGTTCTGCGTCTCTCTCTTGCCTTGTGTTTATTTGGAATGTCGTTTTCTCCTACAGGCGAGTGAACGGGAGCTGCAGTGGGTGATCTACGTGACCGTGGTGTTAGTGGGCGTAGTCGGCACGTCGCTCACCTTTCTGCACAGCAGCATCATGTTTTTTTGGATCCTGGGCTCAGGCATCACCTACACCATCATGTTCCCTCAACTGGTCTGCGTCCTGTTCTTTAAGATCTCCAACGGCTACGGTTCCATCATGGGCCTGCTCGTCGGGGTGCTGTTGAGAGTGCTGAGCGGTGAGCCGGGTTTGGGTCTGCCGGTTCTTCTCTGCATGCCAGGCTGCACTCTGGAGGACGGCGTGTACGTCCAGCGGGCGCCTGTCGTGACTATCTGCATGTTGGCCACCTTCTGTGCGACTTTATTATTTTCCTACCTGGCTTCGATCCTCGTGGAAAAAGGACTGATCCCAGAGAAGTGGCATGCGCTCAAAGAAAACTCCCCCGAACCATTAGAGCAGTTCACACTGACAAGCCGTGACACCACCAAACAAGACGAGCAGGAAAAACCACCAGCTCAGAATGAGACAGAATTAATGTTGATCACAAACCAGCAAAACCTAGAAAGACAAACTATGTAAAGGGAAGTTATTGGGAAGTTTTAGAAAACACTGGGTGTATCTAAATCTATTATGGCAAGGTGTAAGAATTTGGAACAAAGGGGATGTGGCATTTTAGTGGTATATTGGTAATGATAATATCTACATTTTAGTAGGGTTTCATTAAGGGAGCTTGCTGATTAACAAAACATTGCAGACTCTTCATGCACTGCCTAACATGATAAAGATGTAATTTAATGAAGCTGGGTACCATACAACATGCACTGTATGTGTCTGTATGTGAATAAACCATTTTATGGGCATATAGGTATTCCTGTGGGAATTTAGTGTCAAACTATAGTTTATATATAGTTGACTATAGTGACTATTATGATCACTGAACAGTGGAAGAACTGCTCATTTGTAATAAACGTAGATCAAGTGTTGTAATACCGCGTTCGGCCGCTGGGGGCGGTACGGCCGCACGTGGCTGGAGTGCTCGCCTCTTCGTTAGAGAACAAGGAAGCAGCAGCGGAGGAATGGTTGCCAACTCTCTCAAGTAACATTTAGCAGGCTGTCCGCTCTTCACCCACGCGGTGCTGTGCAAGGTGAGCTCTGGTGCGACAGGTAAAGCGCGCAGCCGTTTCAATGCGAGGACTACAAAGTTTGCTAGTGTATGCGATTAGCTAGCTAACACGGCTATAACTACAGTGAGGCTAGGTTAGCCGCAAGCCGTGAATGTTCCGTGCGGACAACGGTCTCTACAGGTTCTTTATAATGTTCCAAGTAGATCCCACGTTATCTGTGAAGTATTCTGGAATGTAGAACTCACCGTATCCCTAGAAATGAATGTCCAGCTCAAATAGCTTTTCGTGTTGTCGTATTTAGAAAGTAGGTCAGAAATGTTTTTTAACCAATCGCATCTTTCTGAAGTAAAACCTTTAAACGTGTGCAGATTTTAAACATATTATTTTCTTAACCACAATTAAAATTTATCCCCTGACCTTAAAGAAGGGACGAGGACAGCGTTAATAAAGTTTATTACAATTTTGAATGAATCTTGAATTGTATGTGGGATCTAGTGTTTTGTTGTTTGAGTGTCATCCTATCTCTTGTTTCCTGTTTTATTTTGTATTGTATTTGTTAGTTGACGTTGACAGTTAGTTCTAATTGTGTCACTTTTGTACTTTGGTTAATTAGCTCTACGTCAAGAATGGAGGCTGTAGGAGGAGAGGGGCGTCCGGAGGTGCAGGGAGCAGCAGCCTCACCGGGTTCCTCTGGACGTGGACAGAGTTCCGTGAAGCCAGTCTGGGCTTTGCTAGAGGAAGCAACCCAGATGAAAACAGAAGGCAACGCCTTCTACAGGGAGAAGAACATCCGCTCAGCCATCGGGCGTTATCACCGCGCGCTCCTGATCCTCCGAGGCCTTGACTCTGATGTGATGTCCTCTGTTAAAGGGTTTGGACCTGAGATCCCTGCTCTCACTCCTGAACAGCAGGCCTTAATGAGAAGCACACAAGTGGACTGCTACAACAACTTAGCTGGTAGATAAAACATCACAATTGTGCGAAGTGAAGGGATGTATAGAGTTGTGTATGAATCTGTTTTAACGTCTCAGTACCTCTTTATCAGTTTCAGTTGAAAAGTTTTGTATGGAGTAATAAGTCTGATCATTTCAATACAAACATGCCCTATGGTGGTGGTTCTCAGCCCAGGGCTTAAGCATCACTGCTTTGCCTGTTTTCTAACTATATCTGTCACAGCTAATTACCTAAATGAGGTATGGTTAATCAGTCAGAAGCTGGAAGAAAACATTTCAGCTCAAGTCAACATAAGCTAAACAAGTAGGACATTTGGGCCACTTCCCTGACACTAGATCCCTCAGGTTCTTCCTGTGCCTTTCATTATGTATTACATACATTTGTACCCCCCTGCTAACTCTCTCTATATGTAAAGTTCTAAATCTGTTGTTTTTGCAATCAATATTTTGTAAGTGTTTCCTGAATCATCATAGACTCTGTTAGGTAGTCAAAATAATTTGGCTAAAATTAGGATGGCAAGACGATTTTTTTTTTAATTTACACATCCTTAGTTACTATGTTACTAAAACAGTTACCTGTTTTTCTCTTTCAGCCTGTTTGCTTCAGAAAAAGAATGCTGATTATGCTCGTGTGCATGAATACAGTCTGCGAGTGCTGCAGTGGCAACCTGGCAATGTTAAAGCCCTGTACAGAGCAGGAGTTGCCACTCTGGAGATGGGAGATGCACAAACTGCCAAACAGTACCTCACCAAGGCCTGCAGAGAACAGCCTAATGGTAAGAAAACAGCCATGACTTCAGAATTACCTGTATCAGGTCATGTTTGGTCATTTATTTAGATACTTCTGAGTTTCCCTCTCTGGCCTAGCGAGATAGAAAGTACACAAGATATCTCCAGCCCTAATATTATATAAAAGTGACTCAGTCTACTACAAAATCACTGTACAAGTTACTTACATCTTTTGAATTGAAGTCAGAGGCACAGTCTGGTGAGTTGCTGTTTAAAGTACAAGCATACATTTTGTGTGACAACTTGTTCGCTCTGCTTTTAACTTGTGAAACCAGACTTGTGTTAGATTAGACTTATTGATGTAATTTAACCACTTGCCACACTTTGGTGTTAAAAAGTCACTTTCACTTCAAAAATATGCTTATTAGTTTAGGAGTTAGGTGAGTACATGGTCTGTTAGGTATGAAGTTGGCAACTTAGCTTAGTATTATAACAGCTTACCCAGCTCTGTCTAATCCTATTGCTTTAAATGTATTTAAATTCTGTATTTTCAGGGCTAAAAATATGTTTTTATGTTTGTTCATATGTGCAGGACAAACATATACAAGCCATGATTATTTAGCACATCTGTGAAGTAAATGTAAATTTCCTTTAAAAGTTGAAGTTTTTCAACTGTCTATTACAGACACCAACGTGAGGAAGCATCTGCAAAAGGCTGAAGAGAAACTAAATCGGGAGTTGCAAAAGGAGAAGGCCATGTATCGAGACATGTTTTCTTCTGGTCTGACGAGCAGCTCTGCAGAGGGAGTTACACAGACGGACAGTTAAACAACCATACTGGTGAGGATGTGCAGCCCACCAGCTCCACCCACCAAATTAAGCCTCAAGCTGAACTGGTCACAAAATGAAGAATGTTAACGCTCCTTCAATCACTAACGCAGTGGTTCCTTAACTCGGAGGCTGAGAGATACAGTGACGGTGGCGTGACAGTGCCTAGATATAAAGAACATAGCCCTGGCACACAGCTGGCATGGATACGATACGTAAGATAATATGTACACTCACTGCAGAGTGATGTGTTATTTTGGTTTGTTATGCAGCTTGCAGATCCTTTTGTAATTTACAGACATGTGTCCTTTAACTGTTTGAGTCAAGCACAGGGAAGTAAGGACTGTTAATGAATTGCGCTCTGTAGGAATGAAAGATGCTGCTGAAAATAGAAAGCAGACCAGAAAGTTAGTTTCCTAGCAACAAAGTGACAGAGCTAGGTTTCGCAAAAGTACTTTTAAAACCGAAAGTGACACTAATTTCATATTTTGCCTTGGATGATTGTAAGTGTTTGTCAGTGCAGTCTAATGTTAATTTAAAGGTAAATATTTTTTTAATACGCAAGCCTAAATGAAACACTGTAGATATTTCGGTCACACTGAGGGCGTAATCATCAGTTTCTTTTATTATTGTAAGCAATGAAGCCACATTTAGTCTTAAATAGCTGGATAGTTTCACCATTCAATATTTATTTGAAAATCCTGAGCACAATATCAAGTTAAAGAGTATTTGCTTGGTTTGGTCATTATCTGGCCAATATGATTGTACTTCTGAGGCAATAGTGCCTCATTAACGACGAGAAATATCACATTCTCACAATAATTATATTAATGGAACAAGTTACAGAGCAGCATGCAGGGAGAGCGTACACAGACATTCATACTCATGGCTAGGAGTGCAACTAATATGTAATGAAGCTGCTTATAGCCACTACGATGTGGTCATATTTAGTGTTTTTATGATGGCGCTACGTTTCTGCCATGAAGGATTCTGAACAACATTCTCACTATGGAAGAAAACCTCTGTGGTCAACACTGTGGTCTAAGAGTTAATGATTCACCCCTAAATAAAGTTATCACGAATGTCTTGCCTCTTCTCATCGACTGCACTGCCTCCTGCAGGACATCTGCTGTGATACATTTTAAATGATCCATCGTCAGGGAAGAGTCTGTGACTGTGCAATGTTTTGGCTACGGAGAACTCAGACGCAGCTGGAGAGTCAGATTCTGTAATGTTGAGAGCCAGTAAAAAGTCTTTAAACATTTACAAAAACTTTACTAGAATATATGAAATGAATGATCGGTTTTACACTTGTGTGCCTGAGCGGAACTTCCATTGTGTCGGTAGATGAAAGTGCAGGCAGACGTCGTAGCCAGTTTGTCTTTAGTAATCATCGTTCTCTGAAGTCTGAGGCCAAAGACGATGCCGCTTTCATTTACCATGACATTCAATACCGGCCATTGCAGGTGTGAACGTTAATGAGGAAGAATCGTCTACTGTGATAATTTACTGTACAAGCGTCACTTCTTGGATGGCTTCCGTTTGAGACTCAAGGACCGCATGGAGCCAAACACTCTCTTCCCCAAGTCCCTCAGCGACCGAGAGCGCTGGAGGGGCATCCTCGGGGGGGGCGACGGAGAGAAGGACGGCGAGGACAGAGGGGAGAGCGAGTGGCAGCTGCCCTCCAGGCTCTGTGAGCGGGACAGGTTGAACAGGCTGGCAGTGGAAGACAAGCGTTTGTCCTCCTTCGCTCGCAGCAGTCTGACCCCTTCGTCTTTTCTAATGCTCATGCCCCCTTGGCCCACGTCTAAGGAGGACACCCAGTGGGAGCGCCTTGACGCCTCCTCGCTGTGATTACGCGGCACAAGCAATCCCTGGGACTCGCTCCTGAACAGAGCCCTCCTGGAAAGCCTGAGGCTGGAGCTGTGTCTCTCCCCGTCTTCCTTCGCCCTCCTCTTTGAGAAGATCGGGGAGTTGTCCACTTCTGGTCTCGTGTCATGGCTACTGGATGGAGTCTTCACCCTCCTGTGCTCCTTCCTCCAGCTCCCAACGCTGTTCCTCCTCCACCCGTAGCCATACTCCGCTCTGTCCATCTCCTCCCGTTCGCTTTCAGACTCTTTTCCCCAGAGGCGTCCCTCAAAGCCCTTCCACAGTTTGTTGGAAGCCTTTTTCGGCGTTTGGGCAGCTGTTCGCTCCTCCTCGATCCAAACAGAACTGTAGTCGTCTCTCTTGGCGTAGCTGCTGACGGTGGCTGCCCTGATCAGCTTGTGTGACGCATGCTTCCCTCTGTAGAGCCCCTCTCCCTCCGCCCTCTTCCACCCAGCGCCGCCTGCACTCTGCCGAAGCGAACCGCCCCTTGGTTGTATCCCACCGTGCTCCAAAGGAGAGGTCCTGGTGCGGGGCAGGGAGCACTGGAAAGGTGCATCTCGACGGAAAACGGAGAGCGGCGTTGCACCCTGGGGGGACGGCTGGAGAGGCCGGGGAGGCGAGCGGCGTCTGGGGGTGGGACGCGATGCAGGGGAGGATGCAGTAGAAGAAGGAAGGTCAGATGGAGAAGGAATTTGCTGGTAGTGGCAGTGGGAGGCATAATGGGGAGAAGGAATATGGATGGACTGGTAAGGGTGTATGGGGCTGCTGGAGTGTGAAAGGGGAGGGGTGAGACTGGACTGAGACTGTGGGGAGTGTGTGACACTGAGCGACAGCTGTATTGGTCTCTGGGGGTTCAGGTCATTCAGTCTATTATAGTCATGCGACTGCTCTGTTTGGGCTGTCAGGTGAGTTTTACTGTGACCCCTCACTTCACCAGTCGTGTCTGTTTGAAAGCAGTCAATATCCAGCTCCACACCTTGTTCCATCAGCCCGACCACAACAGCTCTGGACAGGCCAGAGAGGCGAGAGATCTCTCCCACCATGGGGGAGTCTTCACTTAGCTTAGCGCTACAGCTAGACTCTTGGATCAAGCTGCTGCGCTGAGACCCGGGAGCAGATCCAGCATTTGTGCCAAACACCTGCGGCCCAGCTTCAGGCGGAGCGCCGCTGCTCCAGTCTAGAGAGTGACAGAAGTGGGACGACCCGAATCCTGGACTCGGACCTGGCCCTGGAGTGACTTCTAAAGAGCTACGGTGGTTCAGGCTGCCTGGACAGGTTGAAATGCGAGGGCGAGTTCTAAGTGCTGGGGTTGGCGTGGTAGAGGCGAGTGATGAGGCACAGGCAGCTGGAGTTGTCAAGTCGCTTCTCAGAGCTCCACACGAGCCATTTTTGGCACTATCTGCAGGTCCTCGGCTAGAATTTAAAGCCGGGTTCAGGTTCAAGTTGAGGTTGAGATGCAGGTTGATGCTCAAGTCCTCTCCGGTTGCTGAAGGAAGGTTACCCAGGTTGATGGAGTTCCTGGTGGCTTTCTTCCCTGCGGTGCTGAGGCTGACTCTAGCAGAGTTCCCCAGCAGCGACTTGCAGGGAGTGATGCTGCCCCCTGGCAGGGTGGCGGGCGTACTGCGGCTCTCAAAGGCAGAAAGAGACTGAGTTGAACCGTGACGTTTGCCAGGGGTACAAAGGCCTCTGTGCATGACTGGACAAGGGGTCGCAGCTGACGTTAGATCAGACGTGGAGGCGCTTACTCTACTGCGATACTGATGAGCCAGTCGAGAGATGTACTGCTCCAGCTGGGTGAACGAGGCCAGTGCGGGAGGCTGCTGGCGCTGGAGCGACAGAGCTGGGTCAGTGTTGGACTCTAGCGATTCATTGTGTTGGGGCCCTTCAGGGGAGACGGAGTGCTCCTGGCTCTGGGAGGTGAAGAGGGGGCTCTGCAGGGCGACCGCATGCAGCGGGCTCGGGTACGAGTAAACCTCCTTGGTTCGACGGGAAACCAAGTCTGAGCAGTATCGCGGGTCCAGCTGCAGTTTTGGGTGGAGGGCGAAGGCTGAGGAAGAGGAGGTCGAGTCAAGAAGAGGAAGGAGTGAAACAATCGCAGAGTCGCCAAGTCCTGAGCAGAGGTCGGACAGAAAGCTCAGACCACACGCCTCGAGGTCACACGAAGCTGGAAGGAATGGAAGACGGCAAATTAGGTTTTATAAATGTAAAATCTTTCATTCCCCAAATATGTCCTTGTTATGTAATAATCCCATCTGGTGTTTAAATCCAGAGCACTGCATTAACCTGTCTTCAGCTGACTACTCTAATTAGTTTTTACCCAGAGATTAATTAAAGATCAATCTGGGATGTGCCCACCTGAACGTTGCTTCCTTTCTGGCTCCGCGTCTTCCGGGCTGTTTTCCAGTGCATTCGGCTGCTGCACTGCGTTCTCTGACCACAGACTGTCTGTGTTGTCCGCAGACAGAGGGACCTGCTCCCAGAACTTGGGAGGCCGGGCCGCCGGCGCCGGTCCTCCCTGAGCGGCATCACTGGACACAGAGTAGCAAGAGTCCGACAGGGAGCTCCCACTCACCGAATAGAAACCTTAACGAGAGAGGACAGGAAGTATCACAACACTGAGCACATCTACTGAAATGCTCAAAGAAGCTGAGGATTTAGGCCAAAGTTGGAGTCCGCGTCTCTGGTGACAGTTGAATGTAAACAGAAATGTAGATCAGTGACAACTAGCTGAAGTCTGACATCACCTACACTGAAACTCAGACGTCATTAACAAATACCTGAACGAAGATGTCAGAGGATTCAGTGTTTGATTAACTAGTAGCATGAAGACAGTGAAACACCAGCTGTAAAATATCACAAATCAGAATTCGCTTTGGAAGAACGAGGCATGAAAAACCTCTTCCAACTTTGCAGTTCTGATATAATGTCGTTCAGGGCTTTAAGTTGAGTAACTCGCTAAGTGTTTGCGCTGCCATCGACGAAAGCAGGGAACAATGAAACGATGGCGTTTAAAGCAAACATCTGAGGCAAACACATGAGCGGGAGATAAGAGTTTGGCAAGAACAGCTGAGAAGTTGACAGGAGCCGCTGTCAATGAATGAGTCAGCGCCGAGTCACGCAGGGTGCAAGTCAACAGCAGCAAAGTAGGAAAACGGTTAATGTTTGACACCAGCCGACGCACACATTCCTCTGCTGCCTTCACCTGAACTGGGCCTGGAGTCGCTGTCCAGGTGGACCACGCCGCCCGGGTCTGGCGTCGGGGGGGAGAGGAGCTCGGAGGGGGCGTCCCAGGACAGCGTGGACCAGCGTGAGGCGCTGGCTCGGCCCGATGAGGGGGGGGAGCTGGCGTCGCCGCCGTCCTCCAGGCTGCTCTGACACGGCGACGCCGACGCGTCTGATGGAGAGGGAGCCTGGAACGAGTCACACAGCCATTAACTCCATGTATGTTAATATCGGATCATGTGGCAGAACCAAAGGCTCCACAGCAGCTTTTACAGTCGCATGTGGAGAAAACCAAGTCAAGACTTGCACACTAGTTGACTTTGGACTGTAGACGTTTTGTCAACAATAGCCTGAAATGATAATTTTATCAAACTATGCTGTCGACGAGGCGTTCTGCCAATCGGGCCCTGGGCGTCACTGCTGCTACTCTAAATAACAGCAATCAGCCAGGAGATAGTCTTCATCGGGCTACGGAACCATCGCAACCATGGCAACCCAGCAGCGGCTGGAAACCGGGCCGTACGTGCAGCTTCTCCGCTCGTCCATAAGGATGAAGACGTAGAAGCGATTGTAGCGGTCCACAGCGTGATTAGTACAACACACCAGACGATATCATGGAGCAGACATGTGCTCTGATGACGTCACCCCCAGTTCCAACAATCGCCCCGTCAACTTAGCAAAGTGCCTCCATTTCTCAGATTAGTGGTGCTTGGTAGAGTAACCCCCCCCCCGCTTTCAATTACTCTCCAAATCCCCTGACCCACCCCAGCAGGACGGCAGCCAAGAGTCCCTGCATCACAGCGATGGGGCTCAGACAACAGGAGTCCTGTGAGTGGCACTGATCAATCCTCTTGTTACAGAGGGAACAATGCAGGTAGTGAGTCACCGCTGGGTGGACAGGAGAGGAGGGGGATTCACGGGATAAAGGGAAAAGACAGATGACGCAACAAAGAGCGGTGGCAGAAGGGAAAAGAGGGGGGCGGTGGACTGTGAAGGGAAGAGGGGAGGAAGGGAGCGAGAGTTTCAGACTTAGTTTAGGGTTTTCTGGACTCGGGGAGATTAGGGAGCCTCCGAATCACCGCCGTCCTCCCTCTCGCTTATTTTCCTCAGTGACTCTGAAATGAGTCGTGGATGAGTGGGTGACCAAAACGGACAGAGGGACAAAAAAAGAGACAGACACTGAGAAATGAGGGAATGAGTCACTGAGCCAGTGAAGACAGTAAAGGGAGGGAGGGTGAGCGGTTGCCGGGCGAGAGAGAGAAGGGCATCTTGGAAGACCCCCACCTCCCCCACACTCCCCTTGACAAATAACCCCCCCCACACACACCCGCTCCCACTCCTATAATATCTTTGGAGCCAGCCACCCCCTACTCACCATAGCTACAGCTGCTCGCTCTCCAACTCTCACTCGCTTCTCCTCCCACACAGAACCACAACAGCACAACAGGCCTGGCGAAATATTTAACTCATCCCCAGCCAGCACGCACGCACGCACGCACGCACGCACGCACGCACGCACGCACGCACGCACGCACGCACGCACACACACACACACACACACACACACACACACACAGACACACAGACACACACGCACACACAATCTTGTGACTTTCACTGGCATTTACTGTATGTTCTCCCATCTGCATTCTCCTCCAGTGCCTTAAAAGCACATGTTTCCGTTGCCACATGTTTGTGGGTCCACCTTTAAAAACTACGGCAAATGTGTAAATATCTGGAAAAAAAACTCCTTCGCTCTTTGCTGGATTATCCTTCAGCATCATCATATTGCATGTTCCACCGCCCAGCGCATAATCAAATCATATGAGGCTGACAGGCAAATGGGTGTGGAGGGGGGGTGTCTACACCGAGCTGTAACATGATCTTCCTTTATGAGAGAACAGCGCAGCCCACAATATGGAGAAAATGTATGGGAGGATGGGACAGTAAAGCTGCACAGCTGATCAGGAGCAATGTGGCATCACGGAGACACATTGCAGCCATATTGGGTTAGAGATGTGGACAAACAGTGTAGGATGAAGCCAGTGCTTTGAGAGAAGTACTTGTTCTACACAGCACAGTGTTGTTTTCTGCATTATTAATGTGCTATTGAAATTGAAAGACAGCCCACACAGCAGACTGATGCGCTGCAGCATTTCCCCAAACACTCAGGTCGATTTGCTTTATTTATTTATTTTTTTTTCAAGTATTATTGTTACAGACGGTTTGAAGTGACTTTAGACCAAATCCTGAGGCTAGAACCCGAGACCAAAGCTGCCTCGCTCCACAGGTCAGGGTAATAGGCCTGCATGTAAGATGATGCTGAGCCCAGTCTGAGGACCGCTGGTCTTCTCTAAGTGCAGAGCTCCAGGGTCCAGAAGAAGAAAACGGTTTCCACAAACAAGAAGAACAAGAAGTCCTATGTTTAAAAAAGGACCCGCATCACGCCTGCTGGAGTGCACTATTTTTCCGTCACAGCTGACACACGCAGCCATAATCCCAGCCTGACGCACGTGGATTTGCGCTGCCCTCGCTCTCCGCTGGTCGAGAGAAAAGGTGAATCACATTTCAGGAGTTTAAATCCGTAATATATATAAAAAAAGACAAAGCTGCTGTTAAGTGAAGTCAGTGTGGAGTCGACTAATCCTCCAGGCCACCAGGTAGTCATGCTTTGAATCATCTCCTCCCTGTCCTCCCTCCAGCTGCTCCCGCGTCGTCTGAACGCTCGCGGCCACTTTTTCCAGCAGCCATTTGTCTTTATCCATGCAAATGCGCCGTGCGCGGGCGCGCTGGCGGAGCCTGGACCCGGCCGAGGGCCCGGCGCCAGCCTGGACCCGCTACGCTGGCAGCTCCCTTCCGAGGTGAGAATGAGCAATGCTCCCGTCACCGCGGGGGGTCACACGGGAGACGCCGGCAGGTGGGAGGAACATTATGAGCCGCGCTTCCAAGCGGACGCCCTCGCGCCGACACAGACGGGTCCGATTGTTTCCCGGTGCGGCCGATGGTTGATATGATTCACCGCTCTGCAGAGCTGACCTCAGCTGCGGCCCCGGTTCAGACGGGGGACGTGCGAACCGGATGCTGACTAATACCACTCTGGTATCAAGCGCACTTCTTTTCAGTGCGGCGTGACGGGAGAAATTATCTGGCACTGGTGCAGATAAGAATAAAATGCTCTGTCGTCAACGATGACCCTTCTGGGGTCAGATGTGGAAATAATCCACAGATAATCCACGAATGACTCGTTTAGTACGAAATGTCATAGACTGTAAATGTAAAATGCTGCTATGTTGAAGTTTAGGTCCATGGGGAGAAAATAACGTTTTTCGTGTTTTTTATTTTTTCTATGTTAGAGACATATTAGTCCTGGAAAGAGGATCTCATTATGCAAAATGATACATGAGGATGTGGTGTCCTAGCGGAACAAACCTTTAATAGAACAACAGGACGCCTTAAAACAGCTCAATGCTGTGTTTTCCTCTAAATCTTCTGTAGGTGGAGAAACTCAGACTTTTATACTGAAAGATGACTGAATACCTGCTAAACTCTCCAGCATGCAAACGCTTGCTGTCACTTCATCCTCTCATTATCCGGAGAGTTGTGTCTTGACGACAGCCTGGGTTCACACTGAGTTCATGTTCTCTAATCAGGTATCGGACCACCTACTGTACATCTCCAGGACCCGGGCCGCGTGCGCTGGTTCGCAGCTTGTCCTCTTGCATCACATGCCAACTCCCATCTCCATCACAACCAGATAACAATCTCTGGCTGTGAAATGTGTGTGTCTCTGTTTGTGACCGGGGGACCAACGGAACCAGAGCAGGTCCATCTCTACTGGAGCGCGGCACCAGAACCTTCTCCAGGCTACAGAACGTGATGGAGTCTGCCTCCATAATGATCACAGTGATTTCCAAAGTGACCTTTACAGCTGATAAGACGTGGGAGCGGAGCCAAAATGCAGCAGCAGGCTATCTGGTTGCTGACTCGTGTATTAATAGGCTGCCTGCACCAGACTCCAGCGCCGGATCTCACCACAGCCTCTCTAACCTTGGCCCAGGGCACAGGGCCAGCCAGACGGGAGCTGGTCCCGCTCCCTGACCCCAATGACATTTGCTCCATGTGACGGTCAGACGCGCATAGAGCTGTTCGCCCGCACGGTCTCTGGCACCATCTCAGTCAAACACTCCGCTACGGGCGCAGCCACGCGCCGCCGGGCAGCGATCAAATCTGTCCCCGCGGCCGCAGAGGGACCGGCTTGTTGGCAGATCACCACCATCGCCGCATCCATATTTAATAATGTCGTCATGCAGAGATCCGGGACTGACCTGTTGCCTGCGGCTTGTCGCAGAGCTCTGCGGGGTCCCGCTGCCCTCGTCTCCCCGCGGCTCCCCGGCGTCGGTGGCGTCGGCGGGGTCTCGGTCCTCCAGAGCGGCGTCCACCAGGGCCAGGTGTTTGCACCTGAGCAGCTCCAGCTCCAGCACGCCGGCCAGCGTCGCCTTGAGCCGCTCTCCGATGCGGACGCGCTCCGAGCCCGACCACAGCGAGTTCACGCAGCCGCGGCGGGCGGCCATGGTCGGCGGCGGCGGCGGCGGCGGCGGCGGCGGGCGAACCGGTGCGCGCCGCGGGGGCTGCGGCTCGGTTAGCGGTGCGGCGAGCGGGGGGAACGAGCGGGTCAGGGCGCGGGTCCGGGCAGCGCAACGCGGAGCGGCATAGTCACCGCTCGAATTAGCGCAGCGTTAATAAAAATAGAATCCTCAGCATCTGTAACGCGCCGCGCAGCCTACGGCTTCACGCGGAGCCGCCGACTGACACCGGGCTGGAATTAATGAACGCACCGGGAGGCTCAATGGACGTCAACGAGCCGCGACTCACGCTAGTGCAGACCCGCTCGGTGCGTGCGCGTTTTATCACTAACAAGCCCCCAAATCCCACGGAGTTTCCGGAGCGGTGCGCTCCGCGTGCCGCGTCCCCCAACGAGACAATGCCACAGACCGACGGACGGAGGGTGATAGCGTTACATGTGGGAGCGGGCGGCGGGAGGTGGAGCCACTGCGCCAGGGCCGCTCGCGCATTGGACGCGGAACTTTTTCGAACGGACGCATGGGGGGGAAAAAAAGAACCCCCCTGCGCGTCCAACTTCACCGCCTGAGAACAAATACAGGTTCCCAGAGGCAGTGGTGGAATGCAACCAGGCTGCTGGGAGGCCTGGTTTTACTGGAGCGTTTCCAGTCTGGAAATGTCAACGGGTATAAATGTCAAAAGGAAAAGCTCTCTGTTCCACTCAAATCAAAAACCTGGGGCTGATTGGACCTTATGACACCAAAACATGAGCAGGTCTGTCATGTCTAACTAGGCATCCACTGCTTAAATAGGGTAGAAATCTGTCAGCAGCATTAAAGAGACGTCCCACACTGAAAAGG
This sequence comes from Betta splendens, assembly GCF_900634795.4. Lineage (NCBI taxonomy): Eukaryota > Metazoa > Chordata > Actinopteri > Anabantiformes > Osphronemidae > Betta > Betta splendens. The sequence continues at coordinate 12,539,034 of NC_040890.2, read as the reverse complement.
TTAAGATGGACAAAAGGACACAAACACTGACTGAGGAACAGTTTGGGGTGTCTGAACAATAAAGCAGAGCATTTGTAGGACATGGTGGAGGTAAACGCATGCTCTGAGGCTGCTTCGGTGCTCAGTTAGTGGGAATGCACGGCAAAAACACATTTGAATTGCATCTGTGGCCCAGCAGTAAATGTCCAGAGTGTCAGGTGCCCAGCAGGGGGTGGTCTCCCCTCAGCACAGCTGCTGACCCTGCTCTTGTTCCTGAATGACCGCTCCACAGAGGAGACCTCAGGTGAAAGTGCAGGTACTTTCGATTGTGACATTAATATCTTAGAAATTGGCAGTAGAAGCTTTTAAGAAAATAGTAAAAGATTGTTATGCAGCATTAAGAAATTAAAAATAGAATGAAGTGTTTAGATGGAGTTTTTGTTATCCTTAAACGTTCATCTTATCAAAAAGAGAAAACAATCTCAGCTAATGAAGTCGTGTGATGGGTTCAACAGGAGTCGACCCCTAAGTGAGCTTCAGTTACAAACGTTTGCTCTCACGGCCGGACACAAACAAAGAGGCCAGTTAACTTTGAAAAGCTGCATTTGTTGATTTGACTTGCAAACAACCAAACTGACTTTTTACCAGCGGACACGTTGACAATGCATAGCAGCAGATGCAGAGTGGTTACGCAACCATTAGAGAGACGGTGCCTGACTGCTGGGTCAGAGCGGCTATCAGGGAGGTCAAAGGTCAGGGGTTCACACAAAGTAAACTAATTAAGAATCCACTATCGCTCCATTTAAACCTTTAACGTCTGATCGGTGCCTCCATCGACCCGCCTGTGTTCTGTGTGAACGTCTACGTGACCGTTGCATCATCATCATCATCATCACACGTGGATGCGAGGACCCGTTCCATAGGCAGCACAGGATCTGGTTTGAACCAGCGCAGAGCTGACACACAGACACACAGAGCAGCGGCCCGCTGGGGTGAGGAGCGTGCCTTTGTTTGCTGGACTCGCATTCCTGCTCCTCCCCGCTCCGTCCCCTATAAAAGCTCAGGCAGGGGCTGCAGCGCATTCAGGTCCGCTTGCGTCCGCCCGAGGGGTCCTCACCACCAGCCCGGGCCCAGACCACCACGGCAGGAGCCAGCAGCCTCAACGCCCCCATCCGCCACCGGAACCAGCCCACAAACATGGCGCCCTTTGAGAAATCCATGGAGATGATGCCCTTCAAGCAGAGGAAATGCCTCGGTGCGTCATCCACACAGTGATCCCAAAGTGTATGGTACCACGAGTATAACTGTGTACTTTTCCTCTGTAGCAACGAGAAAAGATGAAGTGTGCAGCATCCGCTCCAAATTCCCCAACAAGTTGCCGGTGGGTTTAAAATGCTTATTTATTTATTTATTTATTTATTTATTTACTTATTTGCAGCATCAGCTGATTTCTGTTTTGCTGGTCTCCAGGTGATCGTTGAACGGTACATCCGGGAGAAGACTCTCCCCCTGTTGGACAAAACCAAGTTCCTGGTCCCCTTCGAGCTGACCTTGGGTCAGTTCCTGTGCCTGCTCAGGTAAAGCATGCTCTCCCACGTGTGCGAATCGCACCCCACAGCTTCTGGTTTGAACCGGCTGCTTTTCCTCCTCCTTCCTTGTTCTCCATCGCACCTCGCGCCCCCTCTCGCCCGCTGCCTGTCCCCCACCTGCCTTTATCTCAGGAGCAAGATCGCTCTGGACTCCAGCCAGGCCCTGTTCCTGCTGGTGGCGGAGAAGAGCGTGTCCTGCATGTCCTCCAGCATGGGCGAGATTTACTCCCTCTACAGCGACGCCGACGGCTTCCTCTACTTCACCTACGCCTCTCAGGAGATGTTCGGAGCACCTCACCCGGCACACAGGCCGCCGCACTGAGCGTCATGCATTCAACAAAAGTCTTCAATAGTTGTGACACCACACGGTGGAAGCGGAGAGCAGCCCAGCGGGAGCCGGACGGGCCTTTGCTTCCAGCCCGGAGCCGTGAACTGGTGGCATCCTGCCCCCGAAGCTCCATGGACCTTTAAAACCTCTCCACCGTCCATTTCTGTTGTGCTCAAAACCAGTGTGAGTTGGACGCGACTCACGCTAATGAACTGTTTGTTCTGTTCTGGCCGCCTCGTGCGTTAAGTGCCATGTGATCTTAGCAGTAAAAGTAGAAATCAATCCACTGACCTGTTTTTGACTGAACTGTCAGAGCGAGTGCAGCGATCGGCCTCTGGCTCTAGATGTAAAGTTTTTCACTTCGGGTGTTTTCATGTTGTTATTGCAGGTCAAAACAATCATGTCTTCATACTTCTGACAGATCTTTCTGGGACTGAGACTCATTCTTGGCACTTTAACCTCCCTCCTCTTCATCGCTGACTTCCCTTAGAAATGTGAACTTGTGATCGGGCTCTTAAGACCCACAGCACATGAATGTTCATTTAATGTTCCTCTGATGTTTTCCCCATCCAGCTGTCAGTTTATCAATGAGCAAATAAATTCTTGTCCTTTCATTTAATAACTTGGACTGAGAATTATTCACGTTTTAATAAAAACACCTCATACAGTGAGAGAGCATGTGTTAAGCCAGATTTAGCTAATGGCTCATTTTAACCTGCAGTTCCTGGACAGACATGTACAAGAAATAGCACTTTAATGGTTTGCAAATTAAAATATCAATAAATATATGTTAAACACGATCAAACAAAGACATAACATTAACTATTATTATCATTAACTACTGAACCCAGAGCACACACAGCCAGTCTGACAGATGGGCCAGAGCTTAGCTTTAGCTTTAGCTTTAGCTTTAGCTTTAGTAGTCCTAGAACCTGCTGACCAACAGTTAGCAAAGAAATGATGATGCATGAAATACAGTCACATAAATACACATAAATATACTAAACATGCAAGAACACTCTGTGTTATGTCTTTTCATTGTGGCTTCGAAAGAATAATGAACTTAAAACTACAAAAGGCTTTTATTAAAAAAAAAGAGAGAACTTCTATTTTGAAGTGTCTTGTTTTAGCACCTTAAGCGTTCTGCTGACATTTACACACAAACACCATGTTGTCAATAATCAAATGACAAATTTCTGGCAAGCGTCTGATTCAGTTCTGGTTTCCTGTCATCTGGTGTTTTAAGGACACATTGTCTGAGGCTGCATCTGCTGAGACGCCTGCAACGGGATTTACCAAAACACGAACAGGCATTATTTGTAATTATTGTGTTGAGCCATTGGTGACTCTCAACGATTGGCCGGAGGTCAGGTCTGATAGCTTATCACTGCTCAAGCTGCAGTTCATCCTGAAATTTGGACCTGGAAAGACGCCTCTAGAACCTCTAGTGAGCACATTGCTGCGCTGTTAACTTTGGGTTGTCATGAACACGGGTCTACGTGATGTAGGTGGGTTACAACTCAAACCCCAGGACTTGATCTGTGCACTTGTACTCATTCCTCACATGAGGCTGAGAAGTGACGCTCCCTCCTCACAACTGTGTTACAGCCTGGTCTGTCAGCGTGGGGGTCAGTGTGTCAGAAGGCCGAAGGACCACAAATGTGAATTAGTTCAATACTAACGATACTATGATATTATTTTCAATATAATATGACACTTATATCATCACATAATACAGTTTGACATTATACTATGTAAATACTATACTTTTACTTACACCTTTTTACATCATACTATACTCTGATACTATTTTAACTAAATATTATATTTTCACACTTTTTCTACCACATACTATACCACGACACTGTCGAAATGCTCCATCTGTATAATTCGGCGAATGCAAAGCACAAATGTGAGTCAGACTCATGAAAGAATCAGGAGGAGGTGGTGATGGGAGTAAAAACACAAAGCGACAGAAGCGGGGACACGGGGGCAAACCACTATCCACACAGGAAGGAAGAGGGAAAAGGGGGCGATGGGAAAACAGTGACTGCGTCCCAGCAGAGGAAGAGCGGAAAAAGGAAACAATGTAAAGAGGAGATATGCAGTGGAGCAGGGCGACAGCTCTCCCAACAGCATACAGGGGCGAGGCTCGTCCTCTCATTTCACACCATTGTGGACATTCCAGCAGCGGTCTGTTAATATATTATCATCACGCAAGAGGAGCCCTGAAGCTGCTCCCAGCTGTAGATTATACAACCACTCAATGGTTTCTAGAGCAGGTTAGACACTTCTGTGTCTGCTACTCAGTGTTTTTGTTATACCTGCAAATATTCTTCCAAAGTGTCTGTGAATGTGTATTTGACATATTTGGTGATATTTGTTTATATCAGTTGTTTATTTTAGTTTTCAAATGTGAATTATGGAAACCTGAAACAATGTCTGCACAGCAAAAAAGCAGCAATGATTATAATGTAATTATTTGGCACTTTCTTTCTTATTAGCATTTTAATTAGCAGCACATGGGAAACGCTCAACTGGTTTGTACTGAATACAGGTTATTGATACGTTATGAATTACAATGTGTCCTGAGCTGTAGCTGCAGCAGAAAAAGGAAACGAACCACACAGCATTAAAACTGGCTCCTATAATGAGCCTGTCAATAATAACGTATGTATTTGCCTTCAGATTTATTCTCCTCCTGCGTGTTTAAAGTGAGCTGCTGGTACGTGACTGACACTGACTGATAGTGTAGAGCTGAATACCAATGAGCCTGACACGGAGGCCCGAGACACGCGGCTGAGTGGGACGTGAAATCTCAGTGCACATTTTGTTCTTGAGAGGCAGATCAGGGCACTCGACTGAGAGTCAGGGGTCAACGAAGCTGACGAGCCAGCAGCTGATGTTTCTAAGTCAAGATACAAGTGTAAATATGTAAACACACAGAGCAGGAGAGGGCTCAAGTGGTTTAAGATGATAGGACAGTGACGTGTGAAGTCACTCCAACTAAAATGTGAGTCCCATATGTGACTCCTCTATGAGCCTGGCTCATGTCTGGCTTTGTAAATTGTCTCCATGTGTCTGTCTTCGCCACTGTTTTCAATTTGCCCTAGAAATGTGCAATGAGAGGTTTCATGGATGTGACTCATTCGTCCTCCAGAACTTTATTGGCTTGACTTTCCTTGGCCTACAGAGGGCAGTAGACTACACTGAAAGCGTCAGGACAGACATTTCAGAACCTTCTGATGACCTCTGACTGACATAGTGCCTGGCAAATTATTTAACTGCTAAACGATTTCTTCTAAAATGAGTTGACGAACGGATGCTGTATATAAAAATCAACATAACCACAAGATGAATGGTAAATATTTCACTTTTTTATTTTATGTTCATTTATCTGGCAAATAATAAAAAGGGAAGCATTTGGAAAGAGTCAAAGTTAACAGTCAGGAAATACAAAAATATAGATAAAACACTTCTAACAGTTGTTTTCTTTATTTCCTCTCTTTCCAAATGAAAAATAAAGTATATTTCTTTAGACCAACATAATAATGTTAACTGTATGCTTATAAGACATATTTAACACAGGATTCACAAATTCACGCTTAGCCCCATCATGCAGCCTTCAACTACTCATCAGTTCATCATGGAGTAATGTCCTTTCACTGGGTGGTAAATAGAACCCTCCTGTCCCCTTTTTTTTATATCCTAATGCACACAGATAGATCTGCCGTCCCCCACCCCACAGAAACCCTTCAGTCTCTCTCTGGTGATAAAGATCACAGCAATGCCTCCTTGTGGTGTGTTAGGATGCCCAGAGATTCACAGCTTGATGGAGGAAGATGCTGTTCATGCTTGTACTTGTTTTCTGGAGAGTCCTAAACATGATGCAAAGCGCTGCTTTAGCTCTTCTCCAGGCTGCTGTCTCCCTTTTTTAGGCCTGGAGGGTGGTGCCACGTTTGGATGGAGGCACAAGGTGATCAGGAAGCGTTGGTGGCAGCTCGTGGCCCTCCAGCTTCACCTTAATCAGGTGGTTCGCAAGGGCGAACTCCTCGTCATCGAGGAGGCCATCTTTATCCACATCTGCTAGCTTCCAGATCTTTCCCAGCACTGTGTTGGGGAGCTTGGACTTCAGCATCTCCTTCTTGGCTGCAGCACCAGACACTTTGCCATTGATGGGAGACAGGGTGTAGAAGATCTCATCATATGTGGGTTTGTCACGGCCCACCACCCACTCCAACTCGTCAATGCCTTCGCCAGCACCCTCCCCATAGCCGTGACCAAAGGGACCAGTCATGGTTCCTTCAAAGGCTCCACCCTTCACTATCTGGGTGGGCATGGAGGCTTCTTCCTGACGCACAAGAGCCATAAGGCGAGCGATGTCATTAGCAAGCATGTCCTCCACTGACTCCAGCAACTTGGGCTTCAGTGCTGCAAATTTGGAAAAGTCCTGGCCATTCAGCAGCTCCTGAAGGGAGAATAAACAGGAATAGATGGTAGAAATAGATCAGTCGTTTGTAGTTGTAGCTAGTAGCTGGAAGTAGAAGACAAGAAGCAGGATTTCCTGACAAACCAGGAAAAATAAATATAATCCCCGTGCAAGCCCATCCCGAAGACCAAGGGCATGGAAGATGTAGAAGAACTAAAGGCCGGAAGATAAATCTACTCTGAACTTTATATAACACAACACAAATACAGTACAATGTTGTTATTTTATTAAATCCCTGACTCTACATAATAAATTTAAATAGTTATCTTTTTTTATCTTACCTGCATCTTGGCAAGATTGGGGAAGTCTCCAGGTGAGATCTGGTGCTCCTTCTCAATCTTATGATAGATCTCCCCCAGGTTGGCTATGAGCTCCTTTTTCTTGGAGTCTTTTCCAAACACACTTGGCATCTCCTTTTTCAGACAGCTGATAATGTAGGCGTGAACCTGGACGTGATTAAATATGATATGTTATGTATGATATGTTCTTTCCGTTAATAAGAGTTTGAATGCACTGACTTTTAACATATTAGGAAATTGTCTTAAAGCCTAGAAGGGTGCACAGCATAAACAATACACAGACAGTTGAAATATAGATTTTTAGCATAAATACCAAAAAAATACCCCTCTTAATGTAAGTGCTTTAGCGGGTTGGTTAGGTTAGGATATTGCTAAAATCCTAGAATAGAATATAGACTAAAATTATAAACTGTAGAGACTGTAAGAGTACAGTTTTTACAAATCCTTTATTCAAATGGGGACTATTCTAGTGAAACTGCTTGGAAAACTAACAACACGACCCTACACCTACCTACTACCTTACTATGTTAGCAAATGCTAGAATGTGAATCCCCCAGATTAACCTGATGCACGGGTTAAACATTGTACCTGCTAAAACGTCAGCAGCGCTGAGTGTTAGCGTGCTGAGGCCTGTCTGTGCCTCAGAAGGCCAATAGCTCGGTGCAGTTGTTAGTACTGACCTTGGCGAGGCGTGCTCGCTTAATGAGGTCGTTAAGTTTGCGAAGCGCTGCGTTACGTGGCAGAGACTGGATGTCCAAGAAGAGATCTTGCTCCTCTGCTTCAAACAGCTTTCTGTTGTCTGGGACCAACAGAGGCTGAGCCCAGAATGAACCGATGTACACGCGGACCACCTGGAATAAATATGGACAAAAACATTTAGGTTCCACTCAAGCCCCTACAAACAAAAAAAAGTGAAAATTATTTCACAGAATCCATATAAGACATTGAAACAGAGATTGTGTAATGCATAAACTAAACTAAAAATAGAAAAAAACTAAATGTAACAACATAAAACAACAATAACTGGAGCAAAGAATTTAACAAAAAGCAAGAAAATAACTTTCTACATGATCCAAAGGTTTCACTGGGTAAGGGTTTATTAATATAACCCTCTAATTAAACATTAACTAAACAGTCAGGAAAAAAAATCATAAAACAGGCCAGGTCACATGACACTGGGCAGAACCCAGCATGTGAGATTAACCAGGATTGCCTCATTTTTATTTTCACGCTGTTCATTCTCAGTTTAGATGTTGAAAAGACCTGGTACTATTCAATTACGAATGTCGTTGCAAAGGTCACCTCAACTCTGTCCAGACCTGCCTAAGATTTTTCCTAACAACATTAGCAGATTGTGGTGCAGAAAATGAGGACTATATGTGGACTTAAAAAAAAAAAGTAAAAACCTCAGGTGTGTTGATGATTTTGCCCAGGGACCACATCAGCGCTCCATAGACCCTCATCAGCTGCTGGGTGCTAATCTGGTCCGCCTTGTTCAGCACCACGCGCATCTTGTCCTCGTGGTTCTTGAGAGCTCGGATCACCTCCGAAAACTCGTCCGAGATGTCAAGCTTGTGGGCGTCAAACAGGAGGATGATGCGGTCCACGCGTTCTGCAAACCACTCCAATACTGCAGCGAAGTCATAACCTGCAAAGAGGTGGCATACAGCGATAAGCCTTTTAGTAACATAAACGCGTCTGTTTACTGGCTTTGCCTGCAGCTGCTTTACTAAATCTTCCAATCATAAAGTGACTAAGACAAGGTTAGAATAACTTGCATTCAGGGTGGAAACAACAATCTGACACTATTAACATTCCCAAACGCTGAGGCAGACAAATGTATAAGGAGTGCAACACACAGCTTCTGTGTCTGTCCAAAAATATCAAAATTATCTATTTACATGAAGACAAGTGTGTGTGCAGGACTAGCTGAACTGTACTGTAAGAAATGCAGGCCTTGTTTTCAGTTGATAAAAAAAGCACTTGTATGGTATTAATTAAACTGCAGTTTAGTCTCACACTGATTGAAAATGGTCTGGTGGCCTGGTGAGCTGTCACTGGAGAGGTACAAGAGTTTATTTGTGAGTTTGACTTTGATATTTCAAGTTGTGTTAAGGCAATAATAACAGATAAGGAAGCTCAAAGACAGGACTCTTTTTATAGTTAACCATTAACTCGCTTTACAGAGAGGACAGAAAGGAGAGTATACCGGTAAAGAAGATAGTTGGACACTAATTAAAATTGTCTGTTTAAACTGTCCATTCACAGCATTTATTAGCCTCAAAGCTAATTAAGTGCCATATGAAAAACACACCAACTAACACATTTCCTTTGTCTTGAAAAGCTAAAGGCAATGACGAAGGGAGAATTATGGTTATGATCAAAGTCCATGTGTCATCTGATCAGAGAAGAATGCAGTTGGTTTAAAAGTTCATCTCAGCTGCCGCACAATCAGCGCCAGATCTGCTAAGCAGGCATTCCACACTGCTGGCTCTTGTCTGTGTCCAAGCATGTGTATACCAAAGTCAAAGTGAAGTAGAGGCTAAATCAGACCTGCATGAAAAGGGGGGAGGTGAAGAGGGTAGAAAAAAGGGGGAGGCAGAAAAGAAAAGTGAAAGTACGTGAGAAGGCTGATGTGCCGATGGGACTGATGCAGGAAAGCACCCACAGCATAAAGAGAGTGTGTGCATGACATGTGGAAGTAAAAAGGGAGAGAAATTTATATCTCCAGAGCCCTGTGGGAGCCAGCTGAGGACATGCTCAATTCAACAGAAACAGCTGCTTGAGCTTAAATGCACTTATAGCATCCACAACCACGTCTCTACCAGGCACAGACGTGATGGGATACATGTCACCCATGACAAATATGGACAGGCCTCAAAGACATGTGCCAATTATAGATGAACAGCACACACATGGGTAGAACACGAAAAATAAAGGTTTTTGCCACTACAAATGTAAACTCTGGTACCATTTGAAAAACGTTTACCACATGCTGGCTAATGAAAAGTTTTTTTCATTTGCTCTTTTTGGTTGCAGTTGGAAATTGAGAGTTGGAGTCTGCTAACCTACAATTAGCTGCTGGCCCCTGCTATGTGCTAGCAGAGGGGGTAGTTTTCTTCATGCTAAATGTTGAGCTACAGATATGACTAAAATGGCAAACTATGTTTTTACACAATGGTTACAGTGGGTTACGGTGGTTCTAAAGGTTAGGGTCCTGTCCACTAGATTTGCCAAGAGGCATTAACACATTATCCAGTTCATTAGCTGCGAGAATAAAAACCACACAAGCCACTTCTCCAAAATAGTTTCATAATTTTTATAAAGGAAGAAGCAGCAAACTGCTTGCTAAACAAAAATCCTTGCTCAGGGAATTATGCAATAAAAAAGCTTGGCATCTATAAATGAAAACAACATTCTTTAATACTACGCAGTTTCTCCTGAAGTAGTTATGCAACCATTGACACAGAATTAATGTAACCTACTGTAATTATGTATCATCACTGGAATATGCCTGATACGCCATTTGGAAATCACGTGCCACGCTGCACTACACTCAAATACAGAAGTCTTTGGATATATTTGCGGAGTCACATCCTTTTAGCTAATTAATACTGTGAGTCTGTGAGTTCATGTCCGTCACACTTAAGCTGCACAATCTATTCAGTCCTGTTTACATATGACACAGTCAGTACAGTATTGCCTTCGTAGTACAGTACAATGCTGTATCTGTGTTTATACAGAAACAGAGCCTGAGAGTGCGCTGGTTTGAGAAAAGGAATTAATGTCTTTAAGAGTAAGAACACACAAGATTAACCAAACCAGAAAATATCAAATATGTCTAAAATATTATTATTAAGCTATATAAAAAAACTAATTTGCATATCAGTCCTCCTGAATAAAGTGTATCGGGAACCTCTGCGTTTCCTTTTTGCTGTCTCGTGGGAAAATAAACCTCAGTAATAAAAAGCAGATTCTCTATGTGTCAGCAACACAGGCAGTTGTGGTGGCGGGAAGGGGACAGTCTTGGGAAACCATGCTTGTCGTTTTACTCCATTTCCTTTCCCTGAAGTACACAAAATCTGTATTGCTTATAAGTGTGCTTCTTCTTTATGGGACTGAAATCAGGTAGAAAAGGCAGAAGCTGTGTTCAGCTGGGCTGTTGTTTTCTGAAGTATCATCAAAAGTAAAAAAAAAAACTGTGTATGTGGCAATTTTGAAATGACCCCGCAGGTCACCGCATTGTTGCAACAAGGAGAAATGGGCAAAAATAGGAATGGATGCGTTATCACAGCACAGGGAAATGACAAAGTTATAACATGATAAATGATTTGGTATAGGCCAAACAGGAAGGGTGCGCAACAAGAACTAGGAGGAAATATAAAGTGTTTTTAGTCCAATCTGTTGGTTTATTACAGCTATATGGGGGAATCTGAAACCGATTGGTTAAAATTATATGATGACCTAGAAAAACAGGTAGAGACAAGCAGCCACAGCCTCGATCAGATTTACCTGCTTGGTTCCATCTTGACCTGAGGGTGGTAAGAGTTGAACACGAGTCTGACAGCACTATGAGCGTAACAGCTCTGGACGTCTTATTAGGGTGAATGTCAAAACAAAATACCAGAGCTCAAGACTGGCAAAAGAAGATTAAGTAGGTTATTTTGTTCATTTCCTTTCAATATGTGCACTTGTAACTTCCTGTGGGTTTATTTTGCATGTGTGCAAGATGTACTCTCACTCAAAGGCTCTATTATAAACTTGAAGCATTAGTGAGTAGCTAAGCAAACTGCAAATGTAAGCGTGTAAAGCAGACCTCTGCTAATCCTCTGCTTCTCCCCAGACAGGATGCCAGGGGTATCAACGATACTGATGCTCTCCAGGACAGGGTTCGGCATCTGGGCACACATGAACCTGTAAAGAATAAACAGGAGAGAAGGGACATGACATGGTGAATGCAAAAGGGACGTGGAAAGGCTGACTATGAAATACAGCTAGAGGGGGGAGGGGAGAGTGACGTTAAGAAACCAGTCAGGTGAGTGTGTTTATACATAAGCTTGGCATTAAACCTATCTTACTCTGAAGCTTTTAAATGACAGCCTCCCTGCTCTCAGGCAGAAGTCACACACAAAAAAGACAATATAGCAGCATGTGATACAATGTGTGCAAATATGGGCTCAGGGTGCAGACATCTTAAGGCCCTGCTGTTAAATCAGCTCACCCTTATCAAATGCTTTGTTCAAAGCAGTTTTGTACTAAGAAAGAGCAGATCTGTGCACACAACGGCGTGACGAATGCCGCAGGTTTGATTCAATTAACAATCACAAACTGACATCCTGTCTTGACCTGTGGCCTCTCATAGATACGCACAAGTTAGAATATTCACACAATATTTGTATTTGACACAGGGTTTGACCTTTTCTGGCTGCTTAAAAAGAGAAACCTCCATAAAAGCAGTTCAGAGTCTGGTATAGAAAACATCTAGGCCTGATTAAGACATGCGAAAAAAATCTCCACTAAATTTGAACTGTGTATTTTTGTGTTTAAAAAAACAATTTGGGAAAACAGGTTGATTTAAATTAATTGACATTTGATAACTTTAACTGATGGTTTATCTGCCAAAACACTGGCCTGAAAAATAATGATATATTTGACATTGTGTGGCTACTGTGCAATTTTTTCCAAAAAGCCCATAGAGGACTTGCTAGGAGGAGGCCTACATTAATATAGGAATCCAATAGAGCCACTGGGACAACAAATTATAATTTATGGTCCTGAGTCCTTCCCAGCCCATTAAAGTCATTACACAAAGCTCTCTTTTAATCTGGGGCATGGCTTTAAACTTGAAAGGAGGAGCGTCCTCCTCAAACAGAAATGAAGGCACGACACGGAAACACATACATACGCAGGCATACTATGAGGCGTGAGAAGGGATGAGTGGCTTAGCATGAACCCACGTGTCTGACTCATGACAAAGAGGGGGATTGTTAAGACACCCCACAGCTCGGAGTCCTCCTCCTCGCTCTGCTGCCTTTTAAATCAATTTAAACCGATACTCACAACATGAGCTCAGAGGCACCAGGTCATAAGACTGGGAGAACCATGATTTTACATTCCTGCTGCAACCACACTGAGGCCAGAGACACCACAGACCCTAACAGAGGTCTCATACCACATGTAGAGAGGAAAAAGAAAAGTCCAAGGACAAAGTACAAGTCAAGGAAATGTGAGAAAAGGACATAGTGAACCTATGCATAGTATTACATTACAATAGTAGAGACTGCCAAAGACAACAAATATGCAGGTTTCCCCTCCCTCTTATGGCTGATGGTGTGTGATATCCAGCTGGAATTTTGGCTCAGGTTTTCCATTTATCTATCTGACATAAAATTTTCCACACAGAGCTTGTAGGAAAAAATGCTCAGTAACTCATGCTGGAATTCTTCAGAACAGAAGAGCCTAGCAGGCATGGGGGCCCAGGATCCTAAACTATCTGAGCCGTCAGCGGTCGATTATGTTTATGATTATTAGAAAAGGCCATTCTTTCTGCAAAGCAGCACTCCTGGCATCAAAGCCTGGATAACTTTAAGTCAGGCCTGTGTGGTAACACTGCACATCTTATTGCTTTTCACATATTTTTGTGTTGTTGTCCGCCAACTCTTGATCTATGAACGTCTCTTACATGATAACCTCAACTTCCTATAGAGGAAAGGAAACAGGGCGGTTGTCGCTAGCACTGGGGATGTGCACAGTGAGGTTACTACTGTGTCACATTTGCTTCCTCTAAAACCATATTTATGTGTGTGTATGAAAAACATATTTTAATATTATAAATAATGTGTTTCTAAATGTCTGAGTGCATTTGTTTGGTATATGCCTTGTACAGTCATGTATATGTCAGCCCCTATCTCAGTAGCACACAGAGTCGGTGTCCTGGAATAACAGGACAGAGTGGGACAGTGTGGGCCGGGGTCGGCCAGTGCGGAACTTAAAACTTTGCTGACTCTGGTTTTACAGACTAATGGCTTACAGAGAGAACATTCGCTGAAATCCTCTGACAGCAGTGACCTTTCAACTAAAAGACACAAAAGCAAAAAAAAAGGCAGGTTTATCTGGAGGTGTGAGGGAACTATTAGGTTACTTCTGTGAACTTGCTGTGCAAGCATCAGGTCGCAATCTGAAACCTGACTGTGAAAAACTGTGAAAACAGACAGCACAGACCTTCTTTTACCCTGTGACTTCACAACATCCAAGAGCAAACCGTAGGCATGAGAATCACATGACTGATGTCTGTTTACTGTCTTCATGAATAACTGGTTATACTCTGGGTAAGCCCTATCTGAGCCTAGTAGTTAAAGGCTAATCCATAGGTAAAATGACTATGGTTAAATAACTACACAGAGGACCTGCCATCACAGTACCTCGCACCTCTAAACAGTCAATCAATGCCCTTCTGAGAAGAAAATGGAAAACTAGCTCAGTCTGAGCCGGAAGCAGTCTGGTTCCATATGTTTGCTTTGACTGTTGGCAAAGATTTTATCAACGATATGTCAACTTTACCTCCGTCTTAGACCTAGGCGTAAAGAGCATTACACACAGCATACACCTACTATTGTCAAACTCACACAGCTTGTTATGTATGATCATCTCAAGTGTTTGTGCGACGCTTGGACCACTGAAACCTGGCTATGCCTCAGGGAAACGATGTAGATTGAATTCAAAGTGAGCCACAAGTCTCATGACACCACAGGATTGCTTCCAACAAATAATGCTGCAATGGACAATAGCCTTTGTTTATACACAGCTTATCCGACTTCCCCTCAACCCTGTAATAAACTGCAGCGCAATAAATTGTGGCCTTTGAAGGATAACACTGTCCACCCATTTTAAGTGTTAATTCAAATGTATTACTTCACTTTTTTGAGTTTGACTGATGTTATTTGACAAAGGACCACACTTATTCAAGATAAAGTAAACACTCCACCTAGCAATAACGTGAAAGGATTTCTAGTGCCTAATGGGAATTTGTCCTATGTGGGAAATGTCAGGAAGAGTGTCTGTATACAGTACACGGCTGACAGATCCACCTGACAATCACAATCCCGGCTGTCCTCGAGTTAGTCATTTGTTTATGTGTAATTTGTCCATCTTTACAGTAATTAGACATCAGACTGGCTTCTATTAAGAGAGGTGGAAATACCCACATCCCCTACTGGAAGTGACACCATCAACAACCATGTTAGCCATCTGACGTCAAGTCAAATCCGCACGCAGCAGATGGGATTAAGGCATTTCAGCATTCTCACTGTGGCTTTGGATTACAGAACACCTTTTTCTCCAGTCTCACCTTGCACTGTGACATTTCCTACACTTTGCGTGACACGTTGACAGACTTTAAACTTTTCTTTCTACCACGGCTTGTGTAGAAAACTACTGCCTACAAAATTTTCTCCAATTAATCTTTTTGTTTCACTTTCTCTTTTTTGGTGTTTTCTATTATGTGCAATTGTTTTCAGCAATACTGTGCTTTTGCCACAAAAGACATCTTTTCATCACACTAAATACCTAAGTATGAGTCTTGGTGACTCATAAATTCTGGGATGTCCAATATCAGTAGTAAAAAGCAGATTGTCCAAGCTTCTACTGTTCTGTTAGAAGTTCATCAGGAACACAGATCAAATTATAGATGAAGTAAAATGTCTGCTGACTACTAAAAAAGCAGAAGTGTCATTTCAAAGCCTTTATACTTTTACCATAGAATTTCATCAGGCTCACCAACAGCTAGTGAACTAATAAAGGGGGCTGGCCAGCCTCCAATGATGTGGTAAGACATACATGGTCAGGAGGTATGTAGCTTATGGCACACACATCTGAGGACAGGACAAGGTCAGCTGGATGCCTAGCAACATCAGTCAACCATTTTTACTTTCATGGGGTCACACTGTGACAAAGCTCTGTTCTGAGTGACTCTGCCAGGTGCTTTCTTTTAAACGTGGAAGAGAGAAGGGAAAGCAGCAATGTAATGCTGCTTTCTCCTCTTCTTCTCGTTCCCTCCTCTAGCCGGCTTTGATTTATAACGTTGAATGGGACACAGACCGGCTGTTCCACTTAGCAACTGAAACACCTGCATTTGCCCTGTACCTGCACTGCATGATGAAAGAAGATAAACTCTCTCACACATACTTGGTTATGCGGAGAGATTGTGCAACAGCAGCACACAGTGACTTAACTTTGAAGTAGCGTGCTGCTTGTCAGGACTGGTAGGGAGGACATTTAAATCGCTGTGACACGTCTCTCAACACAGCTGAATTAACGCTAAATAAAGACTTATATATCAACATATCAACTTGAACGTCAATGGGATCTCTGTGTGACTATTGCACATTATTCATTAAATGTTTCTCAATGCGATCTGACGACAGGGCACTGTTACCTGTTGAGAAACGCGTTGCCGAAGGCGTTGAGTTTCCGGAAGGGTTTCTTTGGGTCGACGACCAGAGCGTTGCCTGGTATCACGCCCTCCTGGTCACCGTGCATCACCGCGATGAAAGAGTCTGTGGTCGGCTCCGGGCCAATCCGCATACCGGGGAAGTCCTGCTCCATGAGGTGGCGGATGAAGGTGGTTTTCCCGGTGGAGTACTGACCCACCAGCAGGACCATGGGCTTGTTGTCGAAGTCGGCATCTTCCAGCGCGGGCGAGTGGAAGTCGTGGAATCGATACGTGTCCTCTAGTGGGAACAGCTTGGTCCGGTACAGCCGCCGCAGCCCATCAGACACGTTTTGAAACAGCTCCGGGTCCTTCTTCAAGTTCTTCCTGAACATCGTTACCGATTGCTGGTCTCAGTTGACACTAGTGTGCCACTCTCCCCTTAGAATATTTATACGGTTTGGTGGCGTGGGTCTCACACCGTCTAGAGAGCAGCTGCCTGCTGGAGTGAAGTAACGCTTGGGCGAGGTCTTGGAGGTGCTGTCCCCACCCTCCTCTTCGCTAGCTAGCGCCTACTGCGAGTCACTCATTCAGGGAGGACTCACTCTTTAGCTGACGTTGGCAAACGTGAGACAGCCAGCCACACTGCAACACAAATATCTACTTCTAGATACTAGGGTATCGTATATCGCCCGCACAAATGCGGCTGTAAAGTCGTTACAACTCCTTTAGCAGTTAGCTAACTCGCTTTCTAACCGGCGACTGCCAGTTCAACACCACCAAAGAAGGGGCACCCGGATTCCGGAAACACGTTTCACAATAAAAGCCTGCCGAATGCCTGCCAGCCACTTTACAGTTCACAGTATATAACGGTAATTGCTCCTGCTTAACTTAAACTTGATCTTTTATCACAATATTTTGATTTGCAGTAATACCCAAATAATATAGGCATGCCATTGCATTAGCTTTGTTTTGTATTTGAATTAAATGAGTTGCTGAATACCCCCTGGTTCTGTTCCAGTAGTATATGAGGTCTCTTTTAACCCTTGTACAGTTTAGTTTATTTTTAAACGTTAACCCAAAACCTTTTACTGTTTTTCATTGCATACTCAACAACATAACTAAAAAGATCTATTTTTGTATTGTATGACATGTACTGTGTTTAAGAGTATGTGGTTTCTTTATGTGTTGGGCTGCTCTCACTTTTGATTTCTTATGCTTCTTTTATATTTGCAGTTTCCTGTAAGCCTGTATAAGTGGGGACGTTTTCAGTCTATGACATTTGAATACAAATATTTATTCAGTCATTTATGAATAATTATAGGAAAGTACCAGTCACATTTGGTTTTGGTTTTACTTTCAGAGAGTTGTGTTGAAAAAATACAGTGAGATAGTCATAAAGGATTTAAAATGTTAACTTTATTTAATTGAATAGAGAAACTTGTTCAGACATAAGCACAAAACAGGGCAGGAAAGCATCCCCCTTTTAGTGTTGGTTTGACAACAGAAGGTTGCTGAGGCAACATTTCGATGACAAGAGGTGTCCCACCACAGATAACAGCAGCTCCACTGGAAGCCAGAGTTTTTCCATATGGAGATGCTGTTACAGCTGGTGAGACCCACAGAAACAACACAGCTGGCAGCACTCGTAGGCCACAGGAAAAGGGTGCTATTCATTTCACAGGACTGGTGTACAGGCGGCTCCTGTGAGGCCCATGCTGTAGACCCAGCTTTCTCCAAATGCTCGTGAATATTTCTTTGATGTATTTGTAGAATACTGTTTGGGCTGATATCATGTTTCACATTTCATTCCACTTTAAACATGTTTCTGTCATTTGACATGAGTTTTATATAGTGACTGTATTATACAGCTTCCCATAAAAGGTCTAAAAGAAAAGGATTAGTGTCTCAGGATCTTGAATTTCCCAGATCCCAACAATAGTTCATAGATGAGTGTTACGTAACACAACATGCTGGAAGTATCAGGCACCATTGTGGGAAAATTTGAAAGCTTATGAACAAATGCTGCCCTCTTTTGGTCAGATGTCACTAAATTGCTGACTTCAGAATATTTTACAGGACACTTTACAACCAAGGCTTCGTGAGCTTCCCCCCTCAGGGCTCTTGATCTGTGGCTTTTACTGCTTCTAAGATTACACGTTATCCTCATGGCATCAATAAAATGAGGGCAATTTACTCACTGAATGAGTGCTTAGAGTCCGTAGGGAGTGACCCCCTAGCAAAATCATTTCAGTCTTTAGTTTATAAAAATTAATCTTTTACATACTGTATAGACACTGATATGGCTTTCAGCACTAGTGACAAACTGGACTGGCATCTCCCTTAACTTGTCCTCACTGAGCTTTGACCCTTTAGTCTTTCAACCTGTAAAAAACAGAACCATAAAACAATTTGAGAGTAGACTAAAAAGACCTTCACCCCTATTGTGCTGTTTTGACTTTGTCCCCCCAGTTATAAATTTTATTCAGCAACCTCGCTGTAAATGTGTTATCAATGCATTCAGACAGTATTATGAATGTCAGTGAGTTTATATAGAGCCAGAACAGAGAATCTAATCTGGTCAAAACTGTAAAAATCAACTAAACCAAATTAGATAAATCAAGTTATTTTTCAGACTTTTGATCTTTGCAGTTGATTCAGCTTCACTCTTAACCTTTGAACACGAGTCATCAACTCAGAGTTAAAATCTACACTTGTTTCCTGAACAGTGTATATTTTAAATTTCATGATTATTCCTGCCCACCTTTGTAAGGGAAAATTGGG
Source organism: Betta splendens (assembly GCF_900634795.4). Taxonomy (NCBI): domain Eukaryota; kingdom Metazoa; phylum Chordata; class Actinopteri; order Anabantiformes; family Osphronemidae; genus Betta; species Betta splendens. Next base: position 12,520,139 of record NC_040890.2, on the reverse strand, counting down.
CAGACAAAAAGGCTGGAATTACCGTGCGTGTTAAAGGAACTCAATTTGCTGGTTGACTTCAGTTTCTCAACAAGTTCAGAAATAAACTCACTCAACAGATTAGTTTATGGAATGAAACCATACTTGTTGCCTGGCAACCAACAACTAAGAAAACATTTGAAACTTCATTCAGTTTTTATTTTATAAATGTCCTCTGTAGTCATGTTATAGCTCTTACATTAGCTGATTATTGAAATCATATGCAGTGGAATAAAGCACAGTGAAAAACACGTGATTGAGTTGAAAGTCAAAACAGACTGTTTGGTTATGTTGTTGGCACAATATGTACTAAGTTCAATTTAAAAAAACTAAATTCATTGCAGGATAACAAATTTAAAGGACAAACTACATTTTTCTACTGATGAGTATTTAGTCCATTCGCCACATCAAAATAATTAAAAATAATTCATACTTACCTAAGGAATATTGCAAATGGGGTTCTTTTTATACTAAAAAGCAAGTAGCAAAAAATAGCAAAGATGACAAAGACTCATCTAAGGTAGAAGAGGGAAGACACAACACAGATATGACAGACGCATGAATTTTCCCATGCATAATGGCAGACTCCTGAATGAAGGCAGCTTAAGTCTGCATGAGGGAGAGGAAAAATTAATCATTACACTTATGGTAAATATGTAACAGACCCAAGCTGCCTATAAAACTCAGCAAACTGCATTCTTGTTAAACACCCACAGATACATGAGGACAGGATAACATCATTCAAAGATGGAGAGCAGCCAATAGAGATGACATCCATCCCCTTAGACCTCCTCTTGAGTCTGTCATTGCTGCATTTACTGTAATATTTTCCAAAACCAAAAATGACACGTTCAAATATCCATCAAATATAGTTATAACAAATAAATAAGAATAAAAAATTCTATATATACTATATTATATAAATGTATTTCTTTGAAGACAACGGCTAATGTGTAAAACGTATATTTATCCTGATTGTGTTTTGCTTTATCAGTTTTTCACAATTTCATGACAACCGTTTGCTACCGTTGTGTCTGCATTGTTACGTTTAATAATACGTTTTTTAATATAATAATAATAATAATAATAATAATAATAATAATAATAATAATAATAATAATAATAATAATAATAATAATAATAATAATAATAATTTAATATAGAAATGGTGCAAAATCAAATTAAAGTGTGAAAACGCTACTCTACATACAGAACTAACGCGAGACAAACAGGCACTTCTCGCGTTGTTTAGTCTGACCTATGCAGGCTCCCGTACTGCTGAAGCGGTGTTGACTGTGTGAGTAGCTAACTGGCGCTTCATCACTATATTACATGATATTACCTCTGTAAGAAATACAAGTAACACTTCCTTCTAGCTTTATATGTGAACTACCAACTCATATTGGCGGCTTAAGTGGTGAGAAGGTTATTGGACCTACTGATATTTTTAAAGTTGTGCTAGCCCACGGAGCTGCTCAGCCACCTTTCGCAATTTGAACGTTAGCCACATGAATGCTAATTTTAGCAACGTCAGTTATTAATGGTATCGAAACGCTACAACTAGCGAACATAGTAAACTACTGTTCTGTAAGGGTACTAGTAAAGGGGAGCTAAATATTTACACACATAGTGTTAGACAGTGGTTGAGGTGTTTATACAGCTGAATTACACGGCACCGAGCTAAAGAAAATTAATCAGCAGCAAGTAAAACTGAACTGTGCTGGGTCAATTATTGCCATTAAACTTATAGTAATAGCATACCTTTTGTTAACGGCGGTGTAACATATTTAAGGTGATAGATCTTTTGTTGCATTGTGTTTCAGGTCAAAATGGCAGAGCTAACTACACTAGAGAGCCTGCTGGAAATGGGCTTTGAACGAAACAGAGCGTGAGTGACACCAGAACCTCTATATTTGCTAAAGCTTCTAGAAAGCGAGTTACTTGATTCTGATTAATTCTTGTCCTGTGTCTGTGTGTCTTCAGAGAGAAGGCGGTAGGCAACACTGGGAACCAGGGAATAGAACAAGCCATGGACTGGTGAGTTTGACATACAGAGGAATAAACAAACCATCTACTTTCACTTTGTTGAATACTACTACTGTGCAGCTCAGCAGTGTAATGTCTCCCTTTTGACTTTGTCTTTAATTTATATTTTGTTTACTGGCGGGTGTACTGTCTTACAGGTTAATGGAACATGAGAATGACCCAGATATTGATGAGCCTTATGTGCCACCTGTGGGTAACGTTCTTGGAGGAGAAGCAGATAGTCAGTCCAGCACAGAACAGCCAACACTAGCAGACACAGCTGAAGGTGAGGGTGTGTTGTGATTTTTGGACACTAATAAAGAAACATGCCAGATGCAACCATTAAATGCAGGGGGAAAAATAAAACAGAATTTTTGTTGTTTTAAAAGTTGTTTGACTGAATGTGGTGGTGGTGGTGGGGGGGGGGGGGGGGTGTCATACTATTTTTGATTTGTGTAAAGTAGACAACAAAATATTTATTTCTTTCACTTTCTAATGTTGAATTGCTTTGGCTTCAGGGTTAGAGGGTGAAGATGGCAACTATTGTTTGGATGATAACGGTGCAAAGCGGCCAATGACAGAGGAGGAGAAACGTGAACAGGTTAAGAGGTCTGAGTTGTCGTTGCCTTTTATCAACAAATATAGCTCAAAACGAAAAAAAAACCCTGTTACAATTTCTTATTAAGCTGGTGTTTTTTTTTTCTCAGGCTAGAGGAACTCATGCGAGTAAAGCAGGCGGAGAGAAGAGAGCGGGAACGGGCAGAAGAGGTGGAGAGGGAGAAACTGCGGCGAAGGCAGGGCCAAGAGCTGCAGCAGATCCGCCAAAAACTTCAGGATGATGACATGAAGAAGCTGGCTGATCAGCGCAGGAAAGAGAAGATGGAGGACAAAATGGCGAGGTATGATTTTTATTAAAGTACTGTGTTGCAAATTCTTTGAACTAATAATGTCACTGAGTTGTGCTTTTATTTATGTCAGGCAAAGGGTCAAGGAGAAAATAGCACGGGACAGAGAGGAGAGAGCACAGAAGGTACCCTGTCATTTGGCTTATTCAGCTTTTTTTTGCACTATTTCTATTGGAACCAGTTTTTCTTTTTATTCAGTTTGGAGGCGGAGGATCCATGGCTACATCGACCCAACCAGCTGAGACCAGTCAGGGCCCTCCACCCACTAAGAAGGAGTATGATGAGTCTAGGATACAGGTACAACCCTGCTTATAACCTATTGAGTTTATACTAGTTTAATTATCAGTATGTAACTGACTTTCCTCTCTTCCTCCACCTGGCGTTTCCATTTCCTGGCTGTGAAGGTTCGTCTGCTGGACGGCTCAACCATCACAACAGTCTTCAAGGCTCAGGAGCCCCTGGCGGCCGTACGCGTGTACGTGCAGATGAATGGTAACACACCTGAGGGTCAGGACTTCACGCTGCTGTCACCCTACCCCCGCCACGTCTACACTGAACTGGACATGGAGAAGCCCCTTAAAGAGCTGGGTGAGCACTGGACTATGGTACTAGTATTTGAAAAGAGAGCATGCTTTAATTTGGCTTATAACCCTATTGGAATTTAAATCGTTGCATGGTAAACAGTATGTTAAAGGAAGAACTGCCTGACTTTACTCCTTATCTGGTTTCAGGTTTGGTGCCTTCAGCTGTGCTGGTTGTTACCAAAAAGTGAGATCAGACGGGATCTGCTCTGTGAGCCTACCTCACCACCTTCACTACATTGACACCTGAAAAAGACTGATCCAGGAACAGAGCCTCCACCTTTTCATATCACCCAATAAGCCAGCTGCCTGCATAAAACAGATGTAGCTTGAGGCTGCATTCAGATGATGTGTTGTAGCTCATAAAGTTAAGATACGGATAAGTTTCATCATCCTGGGCTGACTTTACTGGCTATGGTTCGATGTGTGCATTATCAATCATGATGACTTTTACCAACCAAGACCAATGTGTAGATAACTGGCTTCTGACCGATACTGCTCTCGGGAGCGCCGCTCATTGGTTCAACAATATATTTAAAAGATGATACAAAACAAAATGTTTGAATTTTAACCTTAACCCCACATAGTGAAGTACAACACAAAACAACACCCACTGAACTGGTTCTAAAAGGGCCTTAAAATAATCCTTAAAATCTTCCTGACTTTGTGACATTTTACTTTTTTTACAAGTTAAAATACTGTATTTGGTCAGTTATGTCTACACATCAAAACAGTCTACTTACAATAAAGTTGGTTTGAGAAATTGTAATGATGGGCTGAATTCTATATATACAAAACATCTGCAATATATTTTTCTTAGTGCCAATAAGATCAAGTATGTGGTCTAGAACCTCAATTTTTTTTGGCGTAGCTGTTTCCTCACAAGAAAGCCAAATTGTATTCCACATACACGATCCAGTGGCCAGTGTAACTATAAATTAGCACTAAGTCTGTTTAAAAAAAATAAATGTTAGTGATATAATTGGCATATGGTCTAAAATCTCATTCTAGTTACTGTGGCAGCTGCTGCTATTACTAGTAATTGTGGTTGATTGATTCATTTACATAAAAACATACCTATTAAATGTATCTCACAACAGCCTTAGCAGGTAGATAAATGTCAGTTAATCACCCAATAAAACTTTAAATGAAACCCAAGTGCTGTGATGGACACAATCTGCTAGTGTAGTAAACATGGAGCAGGATGTACAAGATTAAACATTTAGTTTCACAGTTAATGAAGGCCATGGAGAAATAGAGACAGCACTGAAGAGATTTGATGCAACACTATAAAACACCTTTATATACATTAGAAAAACAACAAATAGCCTATTGTGTGGAATGGTACAAAAAATGTCAATCATACATCAACAGTTACCTTGGATAAACTAGATGAGCAAAGGGCATTGGCAACCATACAAAAATAGATTTGATTAAAATGCAGAAACGTTCTTAAAATGGGCTTCGCTGTTTCCTCCCATCACCTTTCCACTCTGAAACGACACGCCTTGTTAGAAAATCTCAACTCCAGCCTGTTTTATTCACAAATCCAGGACTGTGAGGTACCTCAAAGAAAGGACGGTGAGTAAAGGAGGCTTGGATTTATTCTAACAAGATCAGCAGAACCTGATTGATCAGTTTGTTGTTCAGCTGACATGTCATCCTGGGACAAGCTGCTTCCAGTGGTCTGTTTGCGCAAAAGTTTCTGCTGCTCTCCTTAGCTGGGAGGGTAATAGCCCTGGTTGTAATTCCAAGTGTTCTGGTAGCCATAGCTCCCATATTGTGGCTGCTGAAACAAACCATCAACAACAATTAAGGACAGATACATTATATGTAAAAAATACACTCTTCCTCCAAACAGTTCATCATCTTATTTTCATTTGAACATTTAAGGTTTATTAATAAGTATTTGTTGTACTACCTGGTACCAGCTACTGTATCCCCCATAACCGGCTTGTGCATTCATGTCGGCACCCATGATAGGAGGAGGTGGTGTGGTGATGGGGACATGCGGCATAGTAGGGGTAACTTGCGCAGCAGAGTTGTCTTCAGTTTTGCTCAGCTTCTCTGGATCCTCATCTCTAAAAAAAATCAGTCAGCACATATACAAAAGGCAGGTTTAGGGTTTAAATCTTGAACACACTATATATACACACTAAGCCTACTACAGTGATTTGTCATTCTTCTCACCCGTTCTCTGATTCTCTTTTTGTTCCACCAAGCTCCTTCATTAGTTTCTGGTGCTCTTCATAGACAGACAGCACACTGCAGACAAGTGATTTTATCACTAGGGTTTAAACATATGGATTGAATGGTTTATTTTTTGTGTATCAAACACCATTTGTTGAACCCTGACCTCTGAATAGAGTCACTGAAGTCCTCTGTGAACTGCAAGTGCCTCTGCGACAGGATGATCTTGGTGTGTGGGGCAAGAGGCGCTGCCAGGGCTCGCGTTACACACTCCTGCACTGCCTCAGCTGAGGACCAGGGGTCTCCTGACACTTCCAGCTCCAACAGGTTCAAGTGTAATTTATCATTATCCTGAGTGACAACACATTAGAAAAAAGAGAGAAACTGATTTATTACATTATTAAAAGTATACCATATAACAACATTGTGTGTATACTGTAATTATACTCAAGATAGAAACTAACTGAATGATTATCTTGACAGCTTGTGCTTTATATTATTTTGAGCCATTGGCATTTCAGTTACTTAATATATTTAAATATATAAATAAACCAATCAAAACCCTTTGATCGTACTTTTGGCTAAAGTATTTACATGTTTTGCTGTGGGTGTTAATCATCTCACCGGACTAATTTCCAGAGCCTCCTGTAAAACTCTACGAGCTCTGCTGGTGTCTCTGCCCAGTTTCAGCAACAGACGAGCCAGTTTGATGGAGTAGAAAGCGTGTAACACAGGCTTCTCTTTGGATTGAGCCACCGCCTCCTGCAGCAGGGCCTCCGACTGGTCCAGCTGACCTGCTCGTCTTTCCAAAGCAGCCCTGCGAAGACGAACCACTGCCAACCCAGGCAGAGTTTTTTCCAGGGCCTCTAACACGCGCCGCGCCTCAGATAAATCACCTGATAGAGAAAAACAGAGCTAACCATTTGACATCATTCTGTGACACTACAAACCAAATATCCTTTACTTTTAATATTTTATCATAATGCAACTTTAACATCTTGTCTGTACCTTGTTAAAGTATAAAGTTGTGTTTATAGACAGTATTTATGTTTTCTCGTACCATGTCTTTCCTCAAACGTGGCCCACTGCATGTGAATGTTGGGTTTGTTCGTCAGATGAATCTCACAGGCTCTTTTGTAAACAGCTCGGGCTTCCTCCACATTCTGTGGCTCCAGGTAATGAACATACTAAAAAGCACATGCACACATTAAACAGAGACCATACACAGGCCTAGACTAGGACTAGACATCAGTACACAACATGTTTTTAGCTTACCCTGGTCCAAACCTCCTCATACAGTGCACAGGCAATTAGGCAGCGTTCAAATAGAATGCGAACCCTGTAATCGTCACAGGGACCTTGAACATTTGCTGATTGTTCTGGAGACTCGGCCATGACCTCTGACTCCTCTGTAGCTGCCTGGTTTGGATCTAGAAAGTAAGACAATGGCGTCAAAACGGTTTCTACTAAAGAAATTGTCTCATACAATCAGATTATATATTTAAAAGGAGATAATGCATCTCAATCATATAGTCACTTTGGTTGGAATCACTGGTGTCCTTGTTTAACTGAGTAATCTCCCAGTCCAGATAGGAGTGCCAGGCTCGTAGCTGGAGACGGTCGAGGGGCTTGACGTGAAAGTATGGCCGCTTTATCTAAAGGTTGGAAAGAAAAAGCACCAGGTTTGTGTTTTGCTGTAGCAATGCACAGGAGCTGAGTGTAACACATACAACTTTAAAATCATTACAGTCATCACTTAAACATCACCTAGTCCTAACCCTATACTACCCATTCATTGTTTTATTATTTCATATTTCTGTTTATAACATTAAATGTACCACAAAATCCTACAAACCCTAACTAGGGTTAGGGTTTAGAAGTCAAAGGCTTAAAAACAAAAATATATGATTTATAAAAAGATATGAAAATAATAGTGTTAAGAAGAAAAAATAACCAAAACTCACCGAATCTTCAAAGTGCCATCTGTTGCGAACTTCTCCCTCATTTTCCTGATAAACTTTGTCCCTGCGAATTAGCACTTGCTCCCTAATCTTCTGCATGAGTTCCTCCTAAACACGAAGAGTAGGATCAAAAAGGTTTTTGTCCATCTCTTTTATTTATATCTATGTTTAAGGACATCAGGAAAAGCTTCTAAGGCACTTATCAGGAGAGTGAGCATGACACGATAAAACGTTACTTACTGTGTCAGTACCCTCCGGTGTTGCAGGCTCTTCTTCACCTGGTGGCCTCTCCTCTTTCTCCTCTTGGGCCTGCTCAGCTCGCTCTGCCTTCTGGCTTTCGCGGCACAGTGCTCTCAGCTCCTCATATTCCTCTTGGGAGAGCACCTCCTTGGGCTCATGGCTATTCAGATGCTCTTTAAATCTGATGGAATGTAGTAGAGGAGAAGAGTAAATGAGGGAATAATAAAGATGAATTTTCTTTATTTACACTGAAAGATATTTTTTCCTTCCAATGAAGGAATAGCTGACTGTGTACAACCCATGCCTTGTGTTTGAGCTTACTTATCGTAGTGTGTGTTGTAAAGCTGAGTGGGGACTTTGAGGACTCTGTCCAGTACAGTAGCTGCGTTCCTCATGTTCCCCTGCTCTTTCTCCCATTCAACATAAAGATCCCAGAGCCGGTCTGAGTTAAAGTCCAGACCCGCTGCTGAAACTGCATCCTCAAACACACTGAGGGGATAAAAAATTTTAAAACCATTAAAACAACTATTTGCTCTTTCTCAAATCCCAATTAATACACCAAAAAAATCTGTTTAAAAACAAGATACCAAAAAGAAAACAAAGACTAATGTTTCTGTGAGGGAAAATATGTCTACCTGCGAATCCTTAAGGGTGACTCAGGCAGGTTCATGTCCAGAGTTCCAAGCAGCAGGTTGATGTAGTGGATCCACAGATCTACACTCAGGGGGATTGCCTGCAGACCCTGAACACACACCTGAGAACACACCACAATCATAATGGCTAGCTAATAGCCAAAAAAATCAATGTATGAAGTTACTTAACATGTTCAATGTGTGGTCAGGAAGAATAAACTGTTCTTTTTTTTTTTACCTCCTCTGCTTTGTCATTGTAGCCTGCACGGCGCTCCAGGTCAGCAAATTTCTTCCAGTAGCCATAGCAGAGAGGATAGCGAGCAAGGAAGGCCCCAAGAGCTCGACGTGAGGCTATGATGTGACCCTGAACAGTTGAGAGAAAAATTAAATAGAACCCATTGTTACTGAGAAACAATATGACTGCTTCAACTATTCCTTATTTAAATAGCACTATTTTTGCCACACCTCTTGTTCGCAATATTGCAACAGATCTGTCCAGCTGGTGAAGTCTTGAGGATTGTCGTGAGCAGTCTTCCACAAACGTTCAAAGTCAGCAGGGAGTTCCCTCTCCTCATCCTCTGCACCTAGAGGCACAGAGAAGGAAGCAGGGTCGGGGACCACAGGAGCCTCGGGCTGGGGAACAGCACTGCCATTTTCTTCTGTCATCTCAGCCATCTCAATAGGATGCGAAGCTGGGACATCAGAAGGCTCCATGGCTTAAGAGGGTAGAAGAAAAAAGGCATATTTTTCTCTACTTATTGCCTTTTTTGTGGCATAGGTTCTTTTGCTAGATGTCCTTTTTGTCACAACCCTGGACAGCACACACATCAATAACATATGTTCCCACATTGCTTTTTATCATAACCTGAAGTGTTTGTTGTACTGCAGTAATAACTGATAAAACCATCTAGTGGCAGCACTGGTACTTTATTGGAGAGGCTGACTGCACTTCTAACTTAAGTACTAAGAGAAAGATTCTAACTAACTAAACAAAAAACTGAAATCACACCTGAATTAAACCTTTCCCGAAAACGGTTATGGATTAAAGTCATGCGTTCCTGTTGTTTAGTCCCTCCCCTTCCCGGACACGTTGGGAAAGCGTTTGACACATTTGTTTTGTTTTTACACTGATCAATGAAAGCAGTATACTGTCAGGTACAAAGCCAACCGTGATATGATAATTAACACATATTAGTCAAATGTGACTAAAATACCCAACAGAAGGTAAATAATCTGTTTTGATCAGCTACTCTGGTTTGTTTCATTCAAATAAAAGTCAAAGCACTAACTTCAGACACCTGTGTCGCCACTTGGGGTGTTGTGCATCTACTTTACATAATGTGAGATAATAGAAAAGTGTGCACTAATCTTTAACTGTTTAAAGTCTAGTCTAGTCTAGTCTGCTTAAACTTGGGATTGTTTGGTGGTGTGTGCAGCTGGAATAACGTTAGCCTAGCCTAGCTTGCCATGCAGGTCCATCAAAGACGTCAGCGCAGCCTTCAATCACTGACTCTTCAAATAAAACGGCAGCCCGGTAAAGTGTGGAAAACCGCTGAAGTCCACCAATTGTAAATCTCTTAACATTAATGAAACTACCTGGAGACTCCTCAAGCTCCCCGTTGCCGCTCATCTCCTCGCAGCCCTCTGCCGCCATGATGAAATCGGTCGCGCTGACGTCATTAATGCGCGACGAGAAGAACGGAGTCATTCGAGATTAGACAACACTTCTAAGTGTGGAACTCAAATTCCGATCCTGAAATAAATCAGTAACATAGTCTATAATAATACGTAAACAGAATTTTATATATATGATTTTTTTCGTATCTTTTTTTTAAATGAGGCATTCTGTACAGACCGTACCTTTATCTTTGTCTGTAGAACTTCCATAATCCATAAATAAAAGGTGCGTTTCACAAATAGTTACTATTTTCTCTCTCAACACTTAATTTAACACATGCTAACTGTGGCAAAAATATTAAAAGCAAAGAATGCTGTAAATTGCCAAGTAAATATAAAGGTCATATCAAGTCAGTCTTAAATCTACCCAAACCTGATACTCAAAGTATACATGCATGCAGAATTATTTAACTTGAGGCAGTTTTAAACTTATACAGTCAAGTACCTGAAATGCCAGAAGCATATAAAAAAACCAAACAGGTGAGAACACAGTAAGTAAATTAACCAAAAACCTGAAGTTTTTTTCTACATTTGGTCAACTTTATTTTCACTTGGTCTCATCTTTTAGAGTACATCTGACAACTTTGATAGCTAAAGCCTTGTCCTTCCATTTCCACTTTCCATTGAAGCCAACAAAATTGCAGCCACATTTACATTTAGGATCATAAAAACAAACAAAAGACAAAACAAAACTCTGGAAAAAAAAAAAATCGGATGATTTGACTAGACAGGGCATAAACCAGAGCATTAGAGATCATTTGAACTTATGGCTGAATCTAATCGCTTCCAAGAAAACATTTCGGTTTAGATTTTAAATTTATATTTTTCTAGTAGGGACTAGATTGGATGGGTTTACTTCAATCCAAATGACACACTGGACACCCTGGATAGTCCCGGCATCTACACATGAAAATCTAAACAGCTTTCAAGTTCCCACTCAAGTGCATTAAAAAGGTAATCTAGTGAACAATTCAGAAAAAAGTGATAAAACAAAGAAAGCAGGTCAACAGAAAAACAATCAACTATCAGTGGTTTGCTCCCCTGAAGTGATTCCTATTGCAAGGGTTGTTCAATAAACATCTGAAAATACTCTGTGTGAAGCACATGATGGTCATCAAGTCCATAATGAAGTGATAGGGAAATAAAATCAATACCACACACTAGAATTCATCCGAGGAACCCAGGGAGAAGCTACACGAAAAGGAAAGTCAGAATTTGTAGGAAATGTGTAATACCTTTCATTTAGGTGGCATCAAGATGAACTGCAGAATGAATGCATTGATGGCAGGCCCTCCCAAAAGATACAAAATGTGGCTCTGGTAGTTATTGAAATGCTTGACTAAGAAAGAGGATGGATTTAATCAAGTCAGACACAAAAGAATCACCAGCAGGTGATGCATGGGCTTTGAACCTTCATTATAAATGAGCAACTGTCCCAAGGTGATGTTTCTTCTGAAGCAGTATGGATGGCAACAAAACAAAAAATAAGTGCTTCAACTTTTCTTTTCTAAGCCTCAAGTATTCTTTGACTATTCATTGACATAACTTGCCTTACGGATGTTACTGACCTGAAAATGTTGCTAATTAACCACCTGGTTGATAGGTCTTATAGTATGACTGAACACAAGAGGGACAAGACAGACATTACATGAATCAGTAGGACTAAGGTCTACAAGGGTCTGTGTGTGCAGGGAGAATAATTGTATGTTCCTCCTTTATTTTCCATGCTGGCTATCCTATTGTCTTGCTTGTCTATCAGCAGCCTTCTGTCTACCCACTGAGTTCAGTCATCTTCTCCTCTCCAGTGTGTGGTGTCACTGGAGTGTCACGGTCCAGTCTTCCCCTGCGTTCATGCCAGGCTTACGGAGCGTCAACACAGACATGGAGGCATCAAATTCAAACTCTACTGGGCTTTCCTGACCATCTGCAACAGGATAAGGAGTAAAAGTGGCAGCATCTCTTCACAATCTCAATATTTTCAAAATATTTCTAAAACACAAATTAATACTACATGGCCTCTATTGACAGATTGTCTTTCACATACATACTCAGGTACTCCATGCAACACTTACCAGTAGTCTTAACGATAACCTTGCTAGGCTTACTGGCTCCCAGTATAACAATGCGTTCAATCCAGGAGGCCGTTGTAAACTGGGCGTCAGGAGCAAGATTACTGTGGAGAAGTATGGAGATATAACATATCAACTTTGACATGGTAACAATATCAATCAGCAGAACTAGTTAACTAAGAATTTCTCACTCACACAGAAGAGAGGCTGTTGTTGATAAATGACAGTCTCCGGTGGATGAACTCCTTCTTTTCATAGTTGAAGGTGTGGCCATCATCTATGTAGAGCTCTCCTTCAGCAGTTCTCTGTCAGACAAAAAGCCAAAACATCAAGTATGATAAGATTTTCTTCAGTCCTAAAGTTGGATGACGAATGTGTCTTGGAGATGGCGGTGGTGTGCGTAGATTAAAGTTACCTGAACATTAAGGGCCACATACAGAGTGTAGGGGTCATCCTCCATGCACAAGGAGGATCTGCGAACTCTAAGCTTCCTGGGAATAATAGAACCACCGCGCTGGAAAACAGGAATCTAACAACAACAACAAACAAACAAAAGTCTTTGTTAAAACGTAACACAAACTGTGTATGTGACTTTATATTATTAAGTGCTGTGTGTTAAGAGCTTACAGAACTCATTGTGACAGGGATGTAAAGGTTCTGAGCCCCATTGTGCTTCTGGAATGTGTGGACGTCAAACCAAACCTGATAAAAGACACACATACAGGTCAAGACATCCATATCTGCAACCAAATTGATCACTAATTCTAGGACTGATGTGCTTCCTGCGCCTACCTCATGTTTCCCAGGCAGGAATGCAGTGACACCCCTTGCTCCCTCTTCAGTAACTGGATGTACCAACAAATCTTTCCCTGAAGCAGAGTTCAATAATAGTCAAACAGAGTATTTTAATGTCAACGTCATTACTGACGTCGAATGGGTTTTCAGACAGTTTTGCGAGGGAAGAGCCAAATTATAGTAAGACAGTACAGATCTGATTTATTAAATAATGTTTGCACTGCCTTCTGTGCATACAGTGGCACAGATTTACCAAACTACCAAAAAATTATGTTTCCTTACCGATCAAAAACTCATTATCTACAGCAAACGTTGCAGGATCCTGAGGATATTCCACCCACAGAGGTCTGTCAGAAAGAAAAGTATGGTAACAGCAAAGTTTCCTTTGAATTTAGTTGCTTTAATTCTTTTTAGAGGTCGATATCATACAAATACTTCAAACTGAAATTACACAGTGTCCATTGCTACAAAACTTGCTATCGCAGAACAAAGGTAACATAACTGACATCACTATGGAAAACTACACTAACTACAAACACCCAAGCTCACCTCATGACAGGATAGCCGGTGCGGTGTGCCTGGTAGAACAGCTGGTACCAGTAGGGCAGAAGTGTGTAGCGCTGGCGCACTGCCTCTCGGATCAAGGCTGTGTTTTCTGGACCAAACAGCCAGGGCTCACGCCTAGCAGTGTCCATGTGAGCATGGGCCCTAAAGAAAGGCTGGTATGCCCCAGTCTGGTACCAACGCACCAGTAGCTCAGCACCCGGGGACTTGAAAAAACCCCCGACATCAGCTATGATGGAGGAAGTCAATGTTAGTCAGGTCTAGACTGTCTTGTAAAAGACATAATGAGCTCTAATCAAAGACACAAAAATACTAAACTGTATCAAATGCAGATCCTGTCATTAAACACTGGATCTAATACAGCACATGTTTCACACTCTGAACAGTGTGCAAGACCAACCTCCAGCATCGATTATCTAGGGAACCTGTGTCACCATGCCAACACCTCATGTAATATCAGTAAATGTTTCTATGAACATACCACATCAACAAACACTGGGGAGAACTGTGAAATCTGCAAAACCTTTCACACTTATAAACTCTTTTAGTCATAAAGTTCTGCTTGATTTGTGTTCAAAGCAAATGCACAATTTTTCATTTGGCACAATGAACATTAGTTTTCTTGAAGCTAAATATATATTTATCATCATCATCATCATGATTGTTCATCTTGTTGCCTGGGGAGATAAACTATTAGTGTAACAACAGGTGTTTATTAACACTCACCGCCACAAAAAGATATTCCAACTAGTCCGAGGCTTAGGCACATGGGGATAGAGATCTTCAGATGGTCCCACTCTGCAGCATTATCTCCTGTCCACACAGCACCTGAAAACAGAGGGAGATTCTGTAAAATAGTCAAGGCACAGAGCTACAGGTTTGTAACACAGAAGATAATTCCCAAACAGTTCTAGTTCCACTTGGAAGATCCTAATAAATTATCAAATGAAGGGACAGTACTCACCATAGCGCTGTGACCCAGCAAAGAAGGCTCTGGTGAGGACAAAGGGCCGCTCTGTTCCTCCAGACCTCTGAATTAGACCCTCTGCTGTTGCCCTATGCTGCAGATTGCACACCCGGTAATAAGTGTAAAAGATGGGTTGCTGTTTTTACCCAGGCTTCTAGAGTATACCAAAGGTTATTTCAAACGAATGTAATAATCCTGCCTGTTTGAGAAATTTACCCCAATATGCAGGTGAGAAAAAGCAACTTAAATATGTCAAACAGGAGAAAAATCCAAAATAAGAAACATGAAAAGCATTGAATGCAAAGTCTCCTTTACTAGAGGCATGGGCTAATTATTGGTTGTCTCACTCACCACATACAAGCCATAAATGTTGTGCACATCACGGTGCTCCCAGTCTCCATGCATCGCATCCTTGTGCATTGTGACTTCTGGCCCATTGAAGACTGACGGCTCATTCATATCATTCCATGTGTGTAGGTTGTCCATGGTGCCCTGCAGAGTACACAGAGGTCTTGGATGGCAGGATAGTCTTAAGGGTAAAACTTAAGTTTTGTATTTGTTAACAGATTATGAAATGTAAAGCCCCATCATCAGTTTAAAAATATTTTAGTATTTTTGTTTGATAGAAAATTGGACTTGATTAAATAGTTTAAATATCAAGATGTCAAAGAGATACAGATTTGTGGCAATGGCTCATGGACTTGCCTCATACTGATCATAGGCAAACATGCTGGCCCACCAGTCCCTCATGTCTGCACGGGTGAAGTCTGGATAGCCAGCATTTCCTAAAAGATGAGATTCGTCCAGGGGAGAAAAAAAAAAAGTGTACAATGAAAAACTACGTAACATATACCTGTGACGTGATATACCAATTCATCAACTACACTAAGACCACATGTGCTGCTGCCTAGATAGCGGCTGACTTGTCATCTCTTTAACAAAACATAACATCCAAACCTTATGCACACACTTATGCTGACATATTTTATTAAATTGATGCATTTTTTTGAGCTTGCACAGGATGACTTCATAATTAATCTGCCAGCACTACAATGTCAAGCAATTAACAAGAGTCTTACCAGGCCAGCACCAGCCCTCGTAGTCTCCACCATCTTTATTTTTCACATAGAAATCCCGAGAACGGATTTCATTATGGATCTTGTAGTTGCTGTCTACTTTGATATGAGGGTCCACTATGGCTACCATCTATAAAACAGAGCAACAACAGAATCTGATCAGAAAGTCGAAGGTCATTTATTAAAAGAGGTGGAAACCTTCTGGCGAAACAACCCCCAGTTGGATTCCTACTTTTCTTTACCTTGCGCTTCTTATCCTTCAGACCCTGAAGCATTTCCTTTGGTGTTGCAAACTTGTGTGGATCCCAAGTGAAGTAGCGTTTTCCATCTGTGTGCTCAATATCAAGCCAGATGAAGTCATATGGGATGTCATGCTCATCAAAGCCTGCATCCACTGATCGAACGTCTTCTTGGTCATTGTAGTTCCAGCGGCACTGATGATATCCCAAAGAAGCCAAAGGTGGGAAAGACTGGGTGCCTGACAGGCAACACAAAGAAGGTACAGCAAACCAGCGAGAGCAGATGAGTTTATTATATATTCACAGCTCACACTGTGCTCCCTCGATCTTCTTACCTGTAAGGGAGGCATACTGAGCAAAGACGTCTGTGGGAGTTGGTCCAAGCATAATGAAGACATCAATGATACCACTTTCAGAAATCCAACGCACGTCTGTCTGTGGTGTCTCACTAGATCCCTGAACATAATCCAACATTTTTCCAAACACCGTCTACAGAGAGGCAAAACAGGTGGATAAAATATGACTGTTAGCACCTCTTTACGAAAACAATAAGCTAAGGACCAGAAACTGCTTAAAGACAAGACAACAGAAACCTTTCCAGCTGTGTTGGAGCTAATGTCCACCCAGGTTTCAGCAGCATTGAGCCAGAAGATGCCTGTGGTCCGGTGGGTATTGTGAGCCAACATCACAGGCACAGCCCCATACAGGGCCATGGGATTATACAGCTCATACTGGAAAACATCCAGGTTATAGAGCCGATACGGATCTCCATTACTGCAACACACGGATGTACCAGCTCAACATAAATTTCAAGACCAGTATGAATTCAAACACATGTTGAGCGTGTCTGTTGTCTTACTCTGTTGTTTTAAGCCTAAGGTCGTCCGCATGCTCTGGGATACCGTAAACATGCTCCACCCCGGGCAATGAAAAGTCTAAACTAACAGCAGATGGACCTGTGGGTTAAATAATAAAATACATAAATAAAATCACCACCGAACCTAACATATGCACAAGTAATTGGGCTGAAATAGGTGCAGCTGTAGTATTTACCATTAGGTTTGCTATCAGAGTGTGATTTAAATGTTTCTTCCCACATCCCATCAACTGCTTTGTCTTCATCCTTGGCCGTCTAGGAGGCAGACAGAACAGTAACATTAAGATATGGTGCAGAACTTGTGTTTTTAAAATAAAAGCAGGGAAGAGGAAAAGAAGGTCTTTTGAATGAGCAATACCTCAGCCTGGTTTGCCGGATCAGCTTCCTCGTTCTTCTCAACCTCTGGCTCTGTCTGACTGCTCCATAAAAAGGGAAGGGTGAGGAAGAAATACAGCATAAAGAAATATGTTTTGCTTTGGAAAAGTCATAAAACCTAGTGGGGTTGACAACATCAGTTTATAAATAAACTATGATTAAAAACAAACAAACAAACAAAACATACAAGGTTGGTGATTGGCCCTGGACTTCACACTGACAACTAACAAATGCACAATGGCTTAACTTTAATGACAAATGGGACTGAGCAACTCCCTGCCTTGTGGCTATATTAAGGTAGCATCATGGGACAGTTTTAAAAGGCCGTCGTGTGTAATACTATAGGCACAAAGCTGCTTAAAAGAACCAACTGATACCCAGTGGATTCCCATTAGACATAAACGAAAAGGTGCAATCCATGAAGTATCACTGAAGACGCATTCACAAGTCTTGCACCAATGCTTGTTAGACTTCAGACAAAGCAGGTCAAAACTAAAGCATAACCACAAAGAGAGACGTTGCTGGTGGGAAGTCAACCGCAACACACAAAAACAGGACATAAACTACCTGGTGGGACAAAGGCTCCATGTCAGCACTAGCATTATTTGTGGAGTACTGCACCTATCACTCTCCTTAAACTGGACAAGCATAAAACACATTTGGTCAACACAACTGGTCAGGAAATCTAGGCAGGTCTGTTTCAGAATTGGGTGAACTTATCAGAAAACCAGGTGGGGAAGCTCCAGTTTATGATTCACTTAACTGGACACTTATGCACAAAGAAGGCTGTGAACTGTAAATCACTGATGGGCATACAGCATAATCTGTCACTGTTTACTGGTGATTGTTTTGATTATGCTTAATGAAACAAAAATAGACTTTTTTTTTTTTACTGCACAAATGATCCTAAGTAGGAGGATGAAAACGGGGCCAAGTCAATCCCTTCTGCATGGAATCAAACACCGCCATGCACACACTCACATTTATTTGAGGGTAAATACAGTACTTGGTGTGATGGGAGTCCCTACATTTTGTCACTACTGGCAGCATTAGCACAAGGAACAGAATACACACTTACAAATCTTAAGAATCTTTACCTAGTGAATACCCTCTTGATATTATCCCACACGCTAGCCACTGTGCTAGTTACTTTATAGGAGAAACTAGGATGATAGGGAAGAGAGGACAGAACGAGTCAGAGACAATACTTAAAAAACAAACAATTTCATGGGAACAAAAATAGAAATAATTCCACTGAGTGAGGACGAAGATTAAAAGAGAGGGCTTGCATTTGTAAATGTGTGTGCATGCGTGGTTTCTCACGTGTCCTTGCGCATCCTCAGGTGTTCAAAGGCAAGGAGACCACGCGAGTTCAGCGACATCACAACTTCACGTCCCTCCATGATGTCCAGTCGGAAGGGCCGGGCACTAACGATGACCCTCTGAGACTCCGCACCCAAAGACAGCACCACCCCATTCTCATCCTGAGACAGAAGAGACAGACTGTGGCAACAAGAGAGAGGGAAGTAAAGAGGAGGAAATGGGTTAGTTAGCAAAACAGTCTGTTATACGTTTGATGTGCATCTACCTGGTTTTGAGGCTGAAGACAAACAACCAAACAAACAATCAAACTTTAAAGTTTTAAAAGTGAAATTAGACAAAAATAAACCCAGAAAGAAACTTCCTGCCACTATTATAGTCAGGTTCTGCATCATGATTACAAGCCTCTCACTACAGTAGTTCATGAATGTTTTAGTTAATTATATTGCGTGAAAATATGATTCCCTTGATAGGCTCTTACTCTTTGTTCTTCTGATGTTAAATTAAAATGAAATCTTTTTTATTCCAATACTAAAGATCACCCACAGACACACACTCAGTAACATCCCTGTGAGACTCACGGCTCTGTAGGTGGCTCCCTGATAAGCACATCTGGGACCTCATAGCGAGGCTTGAGGGGCTTCAGCTCATTAATCTTCACCCTTGTCATGTTCCCCTGGAGGCGGTACAGCTCGAGCAGCAAACGCACCTGACAGAAGGGGGAAGAGGGATGAGAAAGGGAAGTGTGAGGATGATGTGTAATACAGCCAAATGTAGATTTTAAGTTGTATGTATATCCTGCTGCCTAATAAACTCTTACCTACTGTATGTGATGTGTATTTATTTAAATGTACCTTATTATTGTCATTGATGAGCTGCAGGGTGAGTTTGGTGTTGGTCAGCTCCATAGTCTCCAGCAGAGCTCGATAGGGAGACTCAGCAGGTTTCAGTGCTCGCTGACGTCTGATGTTGAGATTTTAAAACCAAGAGAGGGAACAAGTTAAAGAAACTGCATGCTTATCTTTAGCAACACTTACCAAATGTAGTTTTGCTATACTTCACGCACTTGCAAAAGGCACTCTGATCACAGGTCTTGAAGTTGCCTCTGTCCACAGCCCATGCCCCACTGAGGCACACAGCCAGCCAGAGCAACAAGACTGGTGCCATCCTGCAAAAAGGGCAGAACTTAAACTTGAGAACAAACAGTTTTAAATTAAATGAATTGAATTAATTAATTCGCATTTGACTGAGCAACGACCACGAGAATAATAGCGAAGAGAAGGCGCAGACACAAGCGCACACCCGGACTTTGATCAGTCTGCGGTGGCAAAATGTGCTAGAAATGTAGCGCTTCTGTTCAGACAGTCAGACGAATCCTCCCTGCAGAAACCCACTTAGCATATTTTAACATAAAATAATATTTATTCAAAACGTGTTAAACTGTGGAGCTGCATGTGGAAACTACATTTATTTCGAGTAGAGGAATGAGATTTAAACGATGCCCAGTGTCAGCATTAGCCATATATGCTAATGCGGGCTAACTAGATTCGCTGTCTGTATTTCTACTGCAGCAAATAGAATTGCGCAGAAAGAAAAATGGGACAACAGCAATATCATCACGTAGGCGGTTTACAGGTGATCTAACACGGGGATGTCGGCCAAAGGCTTATCAACTGGCGCTAATCTTGCTAACAGCGGTACAGGTTGCCTGTCAAACCGCTAGCCTAATTCAATTGAACAGATCTAGACTTTTCCACAGTGACTTTCGCCCTATTGGCCTCTAAAACCCCGAGACAGCACGTCAGCTTACACGTTTACCAGAAGTGCGCCAACATCGACAATATGCGAGCTGCCACGCTAACATAATTTAATAATGAAACGACAAATCTACGATGAAAGAGCGGAACTGCTTTGTCTTACCTCTCAGTGAAGGCGGCCATCTTGATTATGTTCCCGCTAGACTCCGCCCATTTTAGTCTGCGAATAAGATCGTGAATAAGAACATTCGCTGCAACTGATTTATAGAAAAAAGCTAAGTTAAAATCATACACATGTGCAACGATTCTTTCACATTAATACATAGACGTTGAGGTGATTTTATATATTAATACTTCTGTTGTCGGTGTTTTGTTGGATACCGTTAACATTGAGATGCACGTGAACTTTATTTGAATACTTATCCTCTTAGGCACGGACACGTCATCTCCAGGCTCCAGTCACTGAAGTCCACACACTAGGTCCGGTTTTTAACCGTTTATCCCACGGTTTGAACCGGTTTCGTTCACACGTAGTGGAAACATGTTGACATTCGAATGCAACGTCAGTGCTCTGTCTAGATGTTTAGATTTAATTTTTGGAGGGGGTGGATTATAATCAAATCTGTAGATTCCTTTTTATATCAAGTTTGCACATTACTTACACAAAAACACAAAACATTTTTTTTGAGAATTACTGAAACTTTAGGCATTAAAATAATTTAGTTTGTAATCAAAACCAAAGATTTGTCGATCTATAAGACATACATTAATTGTTTTTGGGAATCTAGTTTTGTATTGTGTATAATAATGTAGTTCTATGACAACACATAGCGACAACAATATTCATTGATTTATTTTGTAAAGTGGTTGAAAGAACAAGTACACAAAGTAAAAGAAACAGGTTTCTATTTAGAGCATGAAAATATCAGAATATATAAATGCCTTGAAAGAGCCATGTTTTCTAACTGAAATAACACAAAGGCTGTGTTTGTTTGAACGAATTAACCAGGAAATTCAAATATTGTACTGAAGAGCCCCTTCTTTTGTCCGCTTGTCTTTTTCACAAAAACAACTACTCAGAAACACATCAAGTGTAAAAATAGTACAAAATGTACATAAACATACAATATTGTTCGTCTGTCCATTATTAGAGCAGTACAACGCTGAAGTCCATTTAGTAGACTGTTTACTTTGTCAAATGGTGCACACAGTTTAAAGCTGGAACCTCCAACACAAGTGTCCCAGTCTATCAATATTTTTATGAAGGACGCTGTGAATTGGTGCCACATATCTTGCCACATCACCATCACGTGAGAAATCCCTGCAGAACAGGCCCTTCTCTGAACTGAAGACAAACTTCTGGGGCATGGGCCCATTGCCCCTCACATACTCCCACACAGCCAGAAGCAGCAGCCTCACCTCGAAGGGACTAAGGTGAGGGAAGGCTTCGTGGACATTGGCCAGGACAGGAGGTAGGAGCTGACCCTCTCCCATGCAGGACACCAGGAGGCAGGAGACCTGGAGGTGCCATGGGGAGTCTGTGGATGATGCTTCACGGGATGCCTCCCAGTGAGCCAGCAGAGTGGCCAGGAGGCCTCTGAGAACAGCTGAGCAGTAGCAGAGAGCCGGCCGTCCGGCTGCCACCAGCTGAAGCAAAGGAAAGAGCACCGGGTGGGCCTCAAAGCAACGTCGAATGTGGATGTCTCGCTCCACGGTGGTGCGGGCGTGCTCTTCTGGGGGCCAGGACAGCTCCCCATTGGCCACATCCGGACAGACATTTTCCACCATTGTGACCGCAACAACCTTGGCTGCTTCAGCATTGATGGGTGCAGGTTCGTCTGGATCAGATGGTGGTCGAGAGCCGTTGAAACCAGAGGAGCTGCAACACTGGACTATCACAGAAAGCAGAGTCTGGATGTTCTGCAGACAGAAGAATGTGATGGGAACACATTTTCAGGTTTATTTCATTGGCAACATTCAGAATTTACTTAATTTTCCACCCACATTCACTAAAAACTTTTTCCCCTGTCAAATGCTATGTCAATGCTGTTTATTGAGAACTGTGCTCAATTTGATAGACTCACCTGTATGACTCCAGAGGGGTCAGGGAGCTGTGTGATAGTGCGAGCCTTCAGCCCCTTGCCAA
This sequence comes from Betta splendens, assembly GCF_900634795.4. NCBI lineage: Eukaryota > Metazoa > Chordata > Actinopteri > Anabantiformes > Osphronemidae > Betta > Betta splendens. The sequence goes on along the minus strand of NC_040890.2, from coordinate 12,497,725 downwards.
TCACCCCAGCATGAAATACAGACCACACACTGCCAGAAAAGTTGACAGTGGTACCAAATCGGCAGTTGATATCAAGCAGGGAGGCTCCAAGGTCAGACGATGGCGTAGAGGCAGGAACAGGAGCACCAGAAGTATCTACAATCTGTCCACCGAACAGGTCAGTGTTGCCCTTATGCAGAGCCCCCTCGACCAACTGCTGAAGTACTGCTTTTAGAGTGAGGGGGGAATAAGCTGCGAAACGAGACAGCAGCAGGACTGAACAGTTCACTGCCTCATTTGCCTGCCCCCCATCTCTCCCCACCTTGCCCCCTTCTCCTCTCCTCCGCAACACCAGGAAAAAATGGGTAACAGCTACACGCGAAAGCAGCAGCAGGTGTGCTGGGGAGGAAGTGCGAGGTAGTGGGCTACAGGACAGAAGGCGCACTGCAGCATGAGATACAGCTGGGTCACCGTGGAGAAGGAGGGGGACAAAATCATGGAGGTGTCCCGAGACGGATGAGCCCACCTGGACTGCCATGGTGGACTGGGCGCCAGCCGCTCCTCTTCTCTCTTCATCCTGACTCTGGATGGCTGCAGCTAGGTTAAGCAGCAGCTGCCTCAGCTGCCGGGGTCCCAGTGTGTGTGTATGTATCTGGGCCACGCAGCGAGCTATAGCGGCAGGGATGAGTCCAGCCATGCTAGAAGACAGAGTAGTGTGGAGCTGCCAGGCCAGAGCCAACTCTTCTGGGTTCCGGGCCTGGGTGAGTAGCTGGCAGAGGGTCTCAGTGGCCACACTAGGACCTCCGTAAACAGACAGCAGACACAGCAACTGGTGCAACCAGAGGTGTCGTTTCCTCTCTAGTCGTAATGTCTCAGCACAGAGCTCAGCAACATGGGACTGCAGCTCTTCTAAGAAGGGTATGGTCCTCTGGGGCTGTGAGGAAGCAGAGTTAAGGGGGTTTCCCTCAACTCCATCTGAGCGATTGAAGACCAGCTTGTGTAGATGCAAAAGAAGCGTCTGAAGGAGGCGGTCACAGCCTTCTCTGACTCCTTCGTGAGGTGAAAGTGTAGGGCCAGAGATGATGACTGAGGCTGGGGTTGCTGTGTCTGCTAGAAAACGGAGGACCCGGGCTCCCCCTGTTGGACTTTGGCTAATAAGGTGGACTGCCAAACCCAGCATGTTGTCCAGTTCCTCTCTGGGGAGGCCCTGCAGCAGACCCTGTAGCTGGAGCAGAACAGGGGGGCGTAATAGCTCGACCAGTTCTGCAGATACAGCACCAAAGAGGTTGGGAGACATCGCAGCCAGTTGTAGCAAAAATGGTACCGCAGCCCGACGGAGTAGGGGTGAACTCTCCCAAGATGTTGACGAGGGAGTGGGAGACAGAGGACTTGATGGAGTCAGGCTTTCCTGGAACATCCGCAACAGCTCCTTCCTGATGCTGTCAGAGTGGTGACCTGCAAGGTGTCCAAGAATTCCAACTACTGAGCCGATCTTGGGCACTCTGCTGCCTTTATCTACTCCAACCACAAGCCCTTGGTCCTTAGCACCATGAGAGCAGAAATCCTTAAGTCCACATGCCAAAACTCGGCTGATGATAGTTCCAGGAAAGGCAGAGCCGATGTGAGCCACCACCCAGTCAAAATGTGGGGAGTGCTGAACTGAGGTATCTAACAATGCATCCACACATGCGTCAGGACACCAGGCCAGCATTGCAGCCAAACACTGGGAGTAAGCCTCCATCAGGGACCGAGTGGCAGCACAAGACATCCAGAGTTGGAGCAGTTCGTTAAGGCTGGATGAGTGGGGGGCCACCCTGGCATGCTTGCTGCTTAATTGGCCCAACAAGTCCACAGCCCAGGCAGATACCAGAGGAGCCCAGGCCCGTGGATTGAGGCGGATGAACTCTGACAACACGCCATGAACTTCCTTCAAAAAAACAAAGATCAACAAGAAAATAAAGACCCGTTTCCAGTTTGTTGTCAGGTTGTTGTTGAAGTGTCATACATCGAATGCAGCCGGAAAACAATCACAAAATAATAATAATAATAATAATAAAGTAAAACTCAAATGATCATAGAAAAAACAGGAAATCCTCCAACTGAGAAGTTTGAGTTATGTTAAAGTGAGGTTTTATGAGGGTTTAGTTTGAAAGAGGAAAGTAAAGTCTGATCACCATCAACTATGTAAATAGAATAAGTCTATGATTAACTAATTATACAAAATACTTGTTTTTGATAACCAGTGTTCATGTCCTGAATAAATATAATATTCCTGTCACTTTACAATTCTTAAATATTTGATGTATTTGATATATTCACACCTGTATGATGTCCTCCAGGTTGGAGCTGACCCCAGAGCTGGAATCCACCTCGGTCTCCAGGTTGTGGAGGAAAGCAGAGACATGCTCATCATACACGCCTCTGAGATGCTCCAGGACAGCCCCTCGACAGGCCGGGACGGAGCGCAGCAGTCGCACAGCACAGCGGGCATGTTCCCGGACATTAAGCTTCCGGCCCTGTACAGTGTCAACACCGCTGATAAAGGACTTGATCTCCTGGGACAGTTCCTGAGCACTGAACAACAACAGTGAAAATGGTATAAGTCAATTAATCAATTAGTCAAATTGTCAGTTTTATATGTTTGTGGACAAAATATGCATTAACTTTCATTTTATTGATCAGGTATTAAAAAGTCAAAGTATAAATACAAAGATAACACAAAAAGCGTAAAATATTCACATCTATAAAACCATAACATATGAGCAGAGTTGTTGTTAAAAAATAAAATACTATTCATTTAAGCAACTTATGACTATTTTGTTTGATGGTTTATCATGACTAAACTGAAAAGTAAGTTAACGCGACAGCAATAAAAACAAATAATCGTGTGATAATAAAAACAACAGATAAAGCCTGTCCTGAGCTGACTTCATGGTGTAAATGCGCTCGTTCTGTCAGCTCCCCCACTCACCTCAGGGCAATCTGCGGGGCGTGAGTGTGTGAGGTCTGCATCGCTTTTAGCGGACTCCCATCGAACACTGCAGACATTTCTTGGTCTTTTACTGTTAAAGCGGCATCAATCCCACCTCTTGGTTGCGGGGCTTCGACGTAAACCACTACACCAGCTTTTTGTTATTCTCTCTGTCCAATTTGGCGACTAGTGCACAAGGAAAGGGCGCCCCGAAACCGGAAGTCGCTCAGTCTTCCTCGGTGATAGAGGAAAAAAACATATAGAGACCTGACGTCACTGGCGACATCTAGTGGCTGGTGCCTGTGTGCGTATATTCACATATTTATATTTATAAAGAAGTTGTCAGTGTTTAAATATAGACCTGTAATATATTATTATTAGTAGTATTAGTATTAGCTGGACACATGAAGATGCCAGGCCATGGTCAGTAAAATACACATACCCATATTGCAGTTTTATTCTGACAAGGCTGTACAGAAATGGAACAATGTCGATATTGAAGTAGAATTCTAGGTATTAATTCTAGGCATTCTAAGTACTACGACTTCAAATTCGAGTCTATGTTCTTTGAATAACCCAATAAATAGAAAATGGTGTATTTGAGCTATATGTGAGCAGTATTTTACATTATTGTATTCATCATAAATGTCTTTTCCCCAAATTTTAAAATGTTCACAGTTTAAATGCTGAGTTCCATTTTCTTTTTCACAAAGTGACTTTTTAGTTAGCAGAAAAGCACCACATGGTGATTCTACCTATTACTTAAATCAAGTTGTAAAATTGTAAAATAATTATATCTATACTGCAAATATTAAAACTATTTATTTGGAACAGACTTCAAATATTAGGAATATTATTTAAAATATGAGTAATTAGGAATATTATTAAAATTATGAGTAACCTCCCTTAAAAGCATGATAATAAAATCCATTAAATAAGTATTCAGTATTCAGTAATTCAACAAACTCCATTAGCTAGTCTACAATCCTTCAGCCAGAGTTTTGTTTTAGGATCGGGCCGACAGATTTGTTGGGTTTGCAATATAAATATAAAATAAACTTGACCACAGAAGTGGCTTAAGAGCATCTGCTTAATCAGAACAAAAAGAACAAGAAGAAGAAGAGTATTGTCGTTGCCGTCGTCCCATTTGTTACCATATGAAATGCTTTTATTGTGAAGGTTCGGGCAAACGGAGCAACAACCAGCTGATCTTTCACCGCTGAGCTTTCGTGTCGTCAGTGATATTGACGCCACATTACCCTGAAGGTAAGAAAACATCCCGTCCAATTATCTACGTTATAAATGTCGAGGAGCGTTTTCGTGGCTCAGTGATGTACAGCTAAAATGTGGACACGCGTGTGTGCGCGCGGGTTGGTGCCTTTCTACGACATAAACACTAGTGTTAAGCTAAGAACTAGCCTTCGAGCACATTGAGTCCGAATGGTCGGATTATTATGTAAATTATAAATCGAGTCCCGCTGTTACCGCGGTCTACTGAAGTTGCTCTATATATAATAACAACAACAATAATAATAATAATAATAATAACGGGCATCTCTGTGTAATTGTAGTGCGCCACACACTTCTTCATCCCCTGCACCGCCCTCTGCAAACAGACAGATACTGAGACTGTGACAAAGTGCATCTATCTGTGTTTGAATAACATAATATTAATGATTTGTTCTTGCAGGTGCTAAGGTCAAACGTCATGGCCCCGACTTTGGTGAGAAGATTATCTCTTAATCATAATATTGTACACAAAAATAGTCTGTTTGGTCTTTTTTCAAAATTATTAATTGTGTTTGCTTCGCTATTTATGGTACTTAGTAGAGTTTATCACGCCCTTCATATTATTTACTTAAGTCTAAAAGTGACATGTAGTCTTTGTTTAACCTAGATTAGGTCAGTCAGGTTAAATGTACAGTCCTATTTGTTTAAAAGAAGTCTGCTGCCAATGTTTTGTGTCCTTCAAACCAAGTACGATGAGAAACCAATGCCTGGCGACTTGATAGAAATCTTCCGTGGCTCCTATCAACACTGGGCTGTTTACGTTGGTGATGGCTTCATTGTTCACTTGGCACCACCCTGTGAGTTCCTTCAATTGTCTTTACACAAAGTATTGCAAGTTCAAAAGGCACATTCGTCCAGAAAGTCAGGTTTGATCAGTGCTTTTAAAAAGACAGAACATGTGCTTTAATTAGATCTTGAGCCTTGTGTGACGTCTCTTTTTGCTTTTAATTGTAGCTGAGGTCCCAGAAGCAGGTGTCAACAGTATGATGTCTGTCATAACCGAGAAGGCTATGGTGAAGAAAGAGGAACTGTGGGATGTGGTCGGAACCAACCGATGGACAATCAACAACGGCCTGGATGAAAAGTATGAGCCTCGCCCAGCTCGTGCCATAGTGAAGGAGGCCTGTGGGCTGGTGGGCGAGGAGCTGCCGTACTGTCTCTTCAGGGGGAACTGTGAGCACTTTGCTAACGAGCTGCGCTACGGCAAAGCCGAGTCCCGGCAGGTACGTCAGCACGTCCTCCTGCAGGAGCCTTGAATCATGGATGCGCATGGAGCTGAATGACTCCCAAAACACAGCTCTGACACATTCTTTGCTGTGTCACCACTGCAGTGGGGGAAGAAAAGTACAGACTGGATTATGAAATAATGTGAAAGTGAAAATGACTCTGATGGTGAAATGAAACTTTGAGCTTCTAGAAGGAGCCCAGGCTGTTTACTGCTTTACACCCAATGCTGCCACTCCCATAAAACCACTGAGAGATAAAAAAGAGGACAGCAGTGTTTGCACAGTCCGTCTATAATCCAGTCATGTATTGGAAATTCAAATAAAAACAGAGGTCCAGTGGTGTACTTTGCAAATGTAATATTTGACTGTGTACATTTGGTGTCCCTCTGCAGGTGCGTAAAGCAGGAGAGACCGCCGTGGCCGTGGGCGTAGCGGCTGTGGTCGGTCTGGGAATCGTTGCCCTGGCAGGAGCTCTGTTCGGAGGCAGCAAGAAGGAAAACAGGAACAAGCATTGAAGTGACAGGTCACCTGTTTAGTCACCAGCAAGGCCTAAGTCACACTGATCAACTCAAGTAACACTGCCTAATTTCACACAAACGCCAATGATTAAACGGGAACCCTGGTTAATTCCTGCCTTTGTTTACTGAACTGGCCTTTATCTGTCCCTCATTCTCTTTGGTTTGATGCAGAGTTAAAGCCGGTTGGTTTAAGTTTGAGGTCCGATGTCAACATTTCTGCACACAGAAGCACAACAATGATTAAGCTGCATGGGAAAAACTTACTAAAACAAGAAGGTTTGAAGTTCCCTGAGGAGTTTGGATTTATAAGGATGAGGTTTTATGATATTTAAAACTAAAAGTAATTTTAGTTACAAGAGAGATTTCGAAATTATATATAGATTAAATGTAAATTACTTTGTAATTTAAAAGGTTTATTATGTTGTTTTCATAGTTGTCACAATGTAAAATAAATAATATTTAACTGTTTGAAAATATTTACAATAAAGATCATTTATCTGAATCTTTGTGAATTGTCACCCTATTGTGAAAGTCTTGCATTAAACTGTTGACTATTAGTATTCCTAATAAAATACAAAGGTTGCTTCTGGCTTATGTTGAATATAATTAGCTTTGAAATGAGAGCAGCGTGTGGTTGTGGCAGGTTCAGTGTCACTTTTTGTTTATGAAAATAAGCTGCTTTGCCGCTGCACTCAACCTAATCTACATTGTACTACTTTTGTTTTTCTATTTACTAATTCATCCTTTCATTGCCCATTACTTCATCTGTTCAGTGTCACATTTCATATTGCTCTTTAGTTTTTCTCTAGTTTACAGATCAGACCAGTCTTGGAAACTCACTACTGAGCAATTCCTTATCTCTGAACTGCACTTCTCTACTTAAGGCATCTAGCCATCTTTCCATTGAAGGCAGCTCTGCCCAGAAGCGGGTTTCACAAAAGAGATGTAGGATAACCAGTATAAGTGCAGCATCCTGACTTAATTAATCCTAGAAAAGTGGATAATCACAGGACAACTCTTCATCTCTCTTCATTGATCGTTGATTTTGTGCAACCAAATCAAGGATAAATTCAAGTCAGGTATGTGGTTTTGTGCAGCACTCAAGTTAAAGGTGATGTCATACTTCACCAGTAATTAAGTCTGTTGCCACCCTGGTTCCTCTGAACCAACACTTGGATAGAAATCCACCCTCTCCTCTATCAGCACATCACACTCTATCTGAACATGAAGTCTGTTGGTTCACATTCACCTCATATCATTAGTTTCCAGAGTAATAGGCAAAAGGCCCCAGTGTTGACGTCATTGTTGATTAAGCCAATGCGCTGGTTGTCGGGGACCTGTTTAAAAGTTGCAGGTGCTTCATTGCTGAGCTGTTTTACAGCAGGTAGGTCAAACTTCTATGGTCCATGTAGAGACAGTGTTGTGCCTAACAGTCCAGGCTCCAGGGGTAGTCCAGGAATTTAAAATGATATTTAAAATGGTTAAAAATAGTTTCCTAACTTTTCTGTTTTAAAGAAAGGCTTATATTCTCAGAACAGATTACGTTTTGAACAATTACAAGCAAAGAAAGCTACAAAAATTATGCTGAGCAAAGTACAAACAGAATAAGACAATGCTATCATGTAAAGTGTTCGTATGTGATGACACGCTTGTTTGTTGCAGTTGTTAAGGATCTGTTCCAGGAAGAAAAGCAGGAATGGCCTCAAAGGTGAGACATCTATCACTTATCAGACAAACAGCAGGGATTTGTCCTGAGTTTTGTCTGTTTTACAGGAAGTGAAGGATAATAGGAACCCAGAGCCGGGGGACTTGATTGAAATGTTCCGACCCCTCTATCAGCACTGGGCTGTTTACATTGGTGATGACTTTGTCGTTCACTTCATCGCAGAGTGTGAGTTCTGTGCTGTTGATGACGTCCTGTTATCTTAGTGACCAACGTCACCTTTTAATAAAACACATAAGCAGCACTGTTTAGATCCTGAACCCCACTTGACTTAGTGTCTGTTTTTTTATTTGCTGGTTGGTCTCAGCAGCAGATGAAACAGGTGGGCTGCTTGTTTTTGCTGACAAGGGTTTGGTGAAAAAAGAAAAACTGATGGACGTGGTCGGAACCAGTCGATGGAGAGTCAACAACATTCTGGATCACAAGTATAAACCCCGGCCGGGTAAAGATATTGTGAGAAAAGCCTGTGCTCGGATCGGTGAGGAGAGCCCGTACACAGTCATTCAAAAGAACTGTGAGCACTTTGCTACAGAAATGCGCTACGGCAAAGCGGAGTCCCAGCAGGTAGGTCAACGCCTTGTCCTACTTTGTCCTCTCATTTCACACCTTCTATTAGCCACTGAGAAACATTCAGATTCCTTCCTCAATGTCTGTTCATGATGTCGCTAATCACCAACACTTTCTCTAATCTCTGAAGGGGAATAAACCAGCAGACATTTTGATCAAAACCATATCTGCACTACATGATGCAACAAAGAAGTGAAGAAGTGAATGAAGTCAGAGGTCTCTGGTCCTAATTAACAGACCACCAGCAATGATAAATAAAGTCATTATTAAAACTACCAAGATGTTTTACCAAGTGTCATGTCTTGCAACAAAGGCTTAACAGTCAAACAAAGTGATCAGATGTATTTAAATGTTTTGAAGTTCACTGATATTTTTGTTTAACTGTATAGAGTTATAGGAAACAAATCTTAATTCCGATCCCACATCAGTCACTATTTAGTTCTTTCCTCATCATCTATTACTTTACCTGTTATAGTGTTTTTGTACATACATTAAATATTTAGGTCATACATCAGCATAGTATCAGACCTGAACACATAGCAGTGTTCTACTACTGATCAACTCCTTATCTCTAACTTGCACTTCTCTTTTTAAGAAATCTAGCTGTCGAGATTCCACTGAAGGCAGATCTGCCCTAACTGGTGTTGGAGAGAGTAGAATTAAGACTTTAATGATTCATTAGTCATTATTCATTAATTGAACCACATACAACTTTATCATGTTTTTGTTTTATAGCTTATTTGTAAGTGAGGAGACAGGAACAGGTGTCCACAGTGTAAAGCAAGAGGAACTGATTATCACCAACAAACAGGCCGTCTTACCAGACAGGACCTTATTTCTGTGAAGCAACACTGCCAGAATGCCATTGCAATTACTTTTGACTAAAAAGTCAAAAAAAAAAACATGAAACAAAATTATTTCATGTAAAGCAGTTAAATAAAGGCACAAATAAAAGAGCAGACTTCTCTTTTACCCAAATCCCATCAGACACTGACTATAGCTATAAAATGATTCTCAAATGTTGTTGAAACCTTTATGACAGTAGAGGTAAGAATGAAAGACACAGGCTTCCAGGATTTCCTACAGTTCATGAAAGGGAAAGAACGAAGAAGACAACACTAAGTGACCTCCATCAGGACCCGATCACAGTTGATCTGTTCCGTCTATCTGCAGCGCACCGGTCCCATTTCCAGATCTAAACCCAGCAGAATCGTTTGTCAGGTCAGTTCAGTAAACACATTGTTGTATGTGCAAATTGTCCAACACATGAGGCCTTTTGTTAGGCCACACATATACACAACTGCATGCACAGAGTGATTTTACATCTTAAATTTGCGATAGCTAAACTAAAACATTCATATCCACTGTGTGCATGTGTCTACTAAAACATATTTAATTCTGAAGTTCCCTTATATATAGTTCTACCTGTTTTAAACGCACATTTCTTCACGTCATTTACACAAGATGGGGGTTTATACACAGCCTCTCTCCGCAGACTCATGTTGATCCAATTGTGCCTCTGCTCCAAGGAGTGTCTCGTCTCATGTCAACATCAGGCGTCTGTAGTTCCTTTAAAGCTGAGGAGTAACATGTTCCTCTGCCCGACCACCGAGCCACCACCCTTATTGTGATTGTTTACAGTATATTCTCCTGTGCCAACACTTATTGGTCCTTTGATTTGTGGAATGTCAACCCTCCATCAGCATCCCCACTGCGGTCTGTCTTTTTGCATCCCCATTAGTCTAGCTTGCGTGCGCCCAGCTTCAGTGGACCTTTGACAGCTTTGCGCTCCGCCCGTTTGGCCTCCAGCTCTTTCCTTCGCTCCTCTCGTTTCTTTTTGGAAAGCTCAGCCTTGCTGAGACCTGGGCAGCAAAAAAGACAACAAGGCTGAAGCACAGATGTACAATAGATGAGCTGAATACTGAGCCAATGGCTTCAAGCAAATGGTCTACTCTGGTTTTTACTGTAGCTGTCCACAGATGTGTCTGATGTGTCTGTGTGACCAGCATCATTTCAGGGACTTATTTCTGATAACGGAGGTCAGCTGTGATACTTACCCTGGCTTCCCTCCACCGACTCCCAGCTCTCCTCAGCTCCCCAGTCGCCTGTCGCCTCAGCAGTCCATCCATCTCCACCCTGAGAAGAAACCGATTATACTATTTACGACAAACTCAAATCGTCAAAAAACAAAGAAGAAAAAAAAGAATTTTATTGTAAACACATTCACATTTTATTTGATATTTCCATTAATATATTCATTTGACGCATTTTAATCATTGTTTTTTTATATATCAAAGCTGTTTCTCACCGTGGGTAAAGCCGCGGCCGTGTTTCTCTGCGACACACTTGCAAACAGATCGTTCTGATTGCCTCCCTTCCCTGCGGTGTCCCAGTTGTACTCGCTGGTTAATCGCACTCCTTCGGGCAATGGAACATTCTTATTGAGCACGCTTGTGTCCGTCTCCTCCTCCCCCCAGTCGTTGCCCCAGCCTTCCTCGCCTGCGGAGCTTTGACCCTGTCCTTCCTTCTCGTTGGACCAACTGTCATCAGCATCCCAGCCAGAGCTGCTCCAGTCAGAGCTCTGCTTCTTCACCACCATAGAGGAAGAGGACGACCAACCCACCTAGATATTTGAAATTACACAGAAACCATCGAATCAATAATATTAGTGGTGTTGTGAAGCATTAAAAATTTTATTGGCAACGCACTCCTTTATTGCTGGCCTTCTTCCTGGATGAAGACGTTCCTGACCAGTCTGTGTTCCAGTCATCTACCTCAACGTGACCTTTTTCTGGCTCCTTTAGTGAAAACAAGCATTCATTAACTATGAGAGTAGAAATTGCAGGTATTTATTAACATGAACATGACCACACTGGATAAATCCTACCTCCAAACTCCCCCAGTCCTCCTCATCGTCCCACCGCTCTCCTACTGCCTCATCGTCATTTTCTGTCACTTCATGAGTCTGTGACTGGTTGGCACGACTACTGGCAGGATGGTGACTCAGAGACGTTTGTGGAGTTCTATCTACTGAAGCTGCGACACAACAGAGAGAATTAAGAGGTAAAGTAAGATAGGTGGGAAAATAAACCTATGCATAAATTTGTTGTTAGTTGCAAATATATTACATTATAGTGTATCAACTAGCTTGACGATACCTGGTGCAGGTGTGGTGTCTGTGGAACCAGTGGGACTAGCGGCGGCAGACCCGCCGTCGTCGGCTACTGCAGCCCCCTCAGTTCCTGGAGCATTGCGGATCAGCTTAGACGTTAGCGAGGACATTCCCGTCACAGCCCAGCCGGCCCAACTGGAAGACGCACCTGCAGGCTGTGCACATGACCCTACATCTTTCTCTGTAGGAGCAGAGGAAGACTTCGATTTAAAAAACTAAACGTCAGCTGGAAATATTTATAATTATTATTTTTTTAGTTATTGAGTAGGAGGGACTTGCTACTTGTTACACACCAATTTCAGTTAACATGGTGGGGTCTTCTGATACTGTCTCCAGCTTAGAAAGGAAACTCTTGATGGCTTTAAATGTCTGACAGACATAAAAAAAAAATACATACTGAGTAGATCACATTTTTTAGTGATGGCTAAACAAAAATTTCAGTACTAATATTACAGGATTAAGGAAACTTTTTTATAATTTTTGCTTACAAAAAATCTGCTGTTCACAGAGAAACCTGTAGTCAACTTTACCTGATCCCTGACGCTCTTATCAGCGTCAACAGTAAGAGCACACAGTGTGGGCAGGATGCGGGCGGCAATCTCTGTTAGGCTGTAGTAGTTGTGTGTAGCGGCAAAGCCCAACACACCAGCAGAGCGAGAAGCTGGGAAGGGATCTTTAGTAGCTCGTGAAAAGGCAGAAATCAGGACTCGCTGTCGAGCCTGTAAAAGAAAACTTCTCCATTAAAGCACATCCCTGAAATGTTTTGAACATTAACCATTTGTTAGTGCCTCTTACCCCAGCGTTGAGGTAGGAGGCGATCTTGCCCAGGCACACAGTGGTGTTGCATCTTATCGGGCCTTGTTCATCTCTAGCCTGCAGCCGGGCAAAGTGACGCATCAGTTCCTGGTTCAGGTTGCTCTCATTCAGTTTGGGAGCCAGCAACAACATAGACTGTAGAGGACAAACATAACAGGTGTGGCTACAGCAGGATGTTATACAATACAATGTGTAATAGCAGCTCCTTGTCTATGTCAAGGTCTAAGGTTAAAAACTACCTTAACGGTCTGTTCCCTGATAGCAGGGTTGGTATCTGTGAAGCCATGAACAACATGAGGGAAAATCTGAGAGTTGACTGCTGCCTCATTCAGATATTGAATGAATTGCTCCATCTGAGAGAAACATGGAAAGGAAGGAGAAACGTTTCATCATAAAACAAAACTAAATCACTTCAAACTACTTTGAACTCTTTTTCCTGGTTGCAAACTGTTAGTTGCAAAGTATTAAATAATAAAGTAAATTTTAAATAATTAAAACAAACCCAGTGAATGACTTTAGCCTCATACCTGCTGTAGCAGTCGTATCCTCATGGCTCGGTCTGTGGATGAAAACATCTTCACAATAACAGGGATGATCTTCTGCTGGTATTCTTCAGCTGAAAGAAACTTTCCCACCTGGCAGACAAACACATGCATAAAAGAAAGGAAGTATTAAAAAAGCATAGTCAAATGTAAAATTTTAATAAGAGTGTGAGATGAAATTAGTGGTTTAATAAAAATGATCAACAAGGTGGTATTACATCAGTTTCCTTTAGAGATATGAACATAACCCAGATTGGTAAGGACTAACCTTAAAGAGCGGCGTGAGGACGACAGCACCTGCATTTCCAAATTCAAAGGCGGTGAGCAGTTGTGGCAGGACCTTGTGTTTACAGAAGTCTTCAGGGAAGGTGTCCAGATGGTCACTCAGATCCTGAAAGAACTGCTGCTTCTCTGCTGGCTCCTTGATCTGGAGAGAATCAGTAAAGAAAAATGTTACATTATCGATTAAATTAGAAATCATATGTAACATGTACAAACATAATAAGTATAAACCTGTATCTCTTCTAGGAAAAGGTTGCTTTCTACAAAGCTGTTGCTGAGGAATCCCTCAGGGCTTCTACAGTTCTGGAGAAAACGAGCTGGGTTGGGCCGGACGCGGGCGTTGGCACCCACCAGCTCACAGTAATGAGGAACCAAAGCCTTGGGAATCTGTTGGCACAGACAGGACATGAAGGGAAATAAAGTTGTTTTATCTTTAGAGCAAATCGAACCAACTCACATTTTTTATATTTCTTGCCAATTTCTGAATTGACCTGCTCCATTTCAATGTTAACTACTTGAAGTAGATTTGAAGTATAGGTAAATCACAGAACAATGACAATATTGCTCAAACGTACCTTTCCCAGAGAACGGAGGGAGGAAGTGCGAGGTAGCGGCCCGTTAAACACCTCCCAAATCAGGCAGCCTAGCCGCCACACCTCCCCTGCCCTAGAACATTTACATACGTTAGTTCAGTGCATCTGGAAACAAGCCAGAATTTATGGCTGAAGTGACATTATCTCATTAAGAAACTTGTAGAAAAAGGGGAAAGTGAATCTGAAAGTGAAAAGGGATTCATCTTATCTGTATAAGCACTAAATTCAGGTCATCTCAGTGTGTTTTCGCTTACCATTTTTCTCCACTGCTGTTGGGTGTCTCTGGTGGGTCATATTTCTCCATGTCTGGGTACACAGCCTTGGGGGCAGGGAGTGAGACCCCGCTTGGGTCACCCTGCTCAGGGGCCACATGGTCAAGGCCTCCTAGCTTCCATTCACCAGCTCGATCCACAAACACAGCCCATACACCCAAGTTATTATGGAGGAGGTGGCAGTCATTGACCAGGAAACTCAGAGCTTTCTGTAGAAGCAAGCAAAAAGAAGTCAGTTTAAACATCATGAAAGTTCTTTTGAAGGATAATTAACAAATGAGGAAAATATGACATGGTGCCCTGCCTGCTCCTTACCACTATCTGATGCAGTCCCCATGAGATCTCTAGCTCTCCAGAGCCACCAGTCTCTGCCCTGGCTTTCAAATGAACAGCAAGGGGAGTCACCTGCTCTGTGACCAAGTACAGGCTCTTCTCTGTCTGTAAGGACCACAAGGAAAGAGTCTTTGTAAACATTTAAAATGTATGTAGTATTTTTTTTTATAAAAACAAATGTAGACAGTTCTCATTTACAGTAAGTATGAAATAAAATAAGTTTAGTCTTATGTTTTCCATAGTGTATATGATCTCATTTTCCTTCACATCTGTGATTTAAAAGCCATGTTACAGATGCTCACCCGGTTCAAAAATGTTAATCTCCTACTCCATCAGTTACTGAATCTACAGTAATTATACTATAATAAACGTCTGACTAATATTAACAACACTAGTAGTAGTAACACTTACCTCTGTCTGAATGTAAACATGCAGAAAAAGGCAGATGGTGGAGATGACACACAGCTAATTAATGGTTACACTGCACAAAGTCCACAACAGTTTCTTCTAAACAGTACAGATGATGCTGGTTTCTGAACTGAATCTGAACTCAAGCATTACCTCTAATCCATCGACGTAGGCCAGGATGTTAGGGTGACGCAGGGTCTTCATTCTCTTAAAGGCAGCCTTGGCCAGCTGTGTCTGCTGCTCCGTTCCCTGTGCTACCTCGTACACAAACACAGACACCGGCTCTCCAGTAGACTGAGGAGACGAGTAAGAGTTCAGTTAAACACCCACGTACATGACATGTCAATTGAAAAAAAAAATGCAAATACAGTTTTAGCTTAATGAATCTTAAGAAACTTTAATGGACAGTTTCACGGTGACGGAAACAGGACACTAGTTTTGCAGTATTTTGCTACAGCACTGATGAGGATGACACCGACAGCATAGAGTTGCCTTCTCTACAATAACAGTCGAAGCTCTGTGTCGTTGGTGCTGTCAGCGACAACGAACAAAATATTTATAGGTGTTATTTGTAGAACATTTTCAATAACGGCAATTAACTGCGCTTAAATTTGGTGACGTGGCGAGAAATACGTGTCTCTCGCTCGGGGCGAACAAAGCCTTCTTCTACTTCTTTGGCTAAAAGTAACACGTGAATTTAAAGTCGAATTAACATTTACTCTGTGAGCTAAAGAAAAGACACACTGACAAACGGGGTATGTTGGCAAGGTAATATCATATCGGACACCGTGTGTAAAGGCTGTATAAACAAGCGGACCCTGACGACAGCTAATCAGCTGACAGGCCGATGTGAGCTAATGCTAATCGTTAGTGTTATGTCTCTTTATACCTTTCGCTTTCCCCGATGTAGACTCCATATTCCAGACTTTTCTTGGGTGTCTGGTAGAATTTCATAAGCAAAGTCCTTGACGGGATCCCTGGCAAAAAAGGACCACATCTCTGCTTTCCTCCCCTACTCATCAAACACACAGCGAAAACAGACGCTAGCTAAGACAAATTGATGCTAGCTTGCAAGTGGTACGGATGTCAAATGACTCCGTGGAAGTTTTACTTCTCAACATTGGTTCCGTCAAAGGTCAGTGAGGGAACAAATGAAAAAATAAAAATCATTAATCAGATTCATTGTAATATTCGCCATTTTTTCTGTCCAGTGTCCTTGAGTATTGGGAAAGGCACCTATAAATATATTATTATTATTAATGATGTTTAAATATGTGGCAATACAAAATGTGTCAATGTATAATGCTATTAAGTGTAGATTTAAGCAACAGGATTAACCTGGTGAGACCAAACAAAGAAACAACCAGTTTTTGTTCAGATGAAGCCTTGTTTGTCAGAAAACATTTTTAAAAGGTCTTTTGCCCAGATTGTGAGCCTCTCGAGTTCCATGTGGTCACTTCCTCATTGACAGGGAAGGCAGCGTGTCTAATTTTGGTGACTGCAGTCAAGTTTCAGCTGCCCCAAAAAGTACATCTTCTTCTTTACACATTCAAAATTGACATCTATATTGACTTCAGATATTCCTCAAAGCCTCAGTTGTATGTTTGGTAATTTAAATAATTGTTCCTTGGACTTCTGCACCTTATTTGTCCCACAGTGGGAAAATGTGTTCTCTGCGTTTACTCACGCCCGGTGGGGAGCAGTGAGCTGCCACAATGCAGCACCCTGGGAGCTAGTGTGAAGTGCTCCCTCAAGAACACATCTGGTGCCAATACAGGGGAATACAACCTCCAATTAACAGCACCTCTGGCAGGTCATAGAATTAATTGGTTAAATAAAATGTAACTAAATATTCAAATTTCCCAGAGATTAAACATTTCTCATAATGCCAAATATTGGACTACTTGTCATAGTTGCCTCTAAAAGGAACCAACTCCTGAACTTAAAACTACTCTTGCCAATTTTAGATCATTATTTAATGCACAGGCTACACACCCCCATCCGTCATTTCTTTATTCATCTTACCCACTGTTGCCCAAATCTGGTCCATAAAGAACAAAAGACTTGTGAATATATTTCTGTTCCTGTTAATCTGACTTAAATTAATGCACAGATTCATGAAGTTTATCCAAATGATTTTATTGACAGCCATCATTTATCATTTATAACTGCATATAATTGATCAAGTACTCAAGTATACAGTACTTGATCAAGATCAAGTACTGAAAACTAGTGTAAATGTGACAGCATAAAGTATAAATAGACTTAAAAATAGACTCAAAATAATGCTTTAGTTCAGCAAGACTAGAGGCAAACTTGAGTACTGATCAAATTGACCTAACACAGAAAAGACCAATTGTCTGTCTTGTAGCATAACCATAAAGCACAAGTTTCGATGCAGCCAACTGGAAAAGCAAGACACTGCAGGGAATTGAACCCTGTCCTGACAAAGTCAGGAGTGCCACCACCAGAGTCTTTTGCTTTTTTGTTGCTGTAACAGGGCAAAAGCAAAACCTGGAGGAACAAACGGAAGTTTGTTCCTCCAGGAAAAGAAAGCCCCAGAAGACCTGGCTGCTATTTTCTCCTGCCACCACATGGGAAAATCTCTTGGCCACGAGGCTGTAACTAGAAGACAGAACCATTTTCCCCACTTCCCGGCATTCCCCACAATGACACAGGATGTGCGACGGATATCCTTTAATCATTTTAAAGCCACGATACCAGCATCCCTGGTGACACTCAAAGCAGATTTTTCCTTCGCAATTCAGGATTCGTGGGCTGGACATGTCTAAGGCTGTAATGGAAAGAAGACAGAAAATTTAAACCCCCCCACCCACCCCGTTTCCATATTAACCCCCAAATGAATTCCAATACTTATCCATTCTCCTAAGCTTAATGTTTACCGCAAAAGGCACATTTTACCACGGCTATTCTTCCCCCATGATGCATAAGCCTTCAAATCACGTACGACCGCAACCTAGAAGCTGGCTTTACCAAGACATTCCATGATTCCTTGCAGAGGGTTATGTCTCCTGGCCCAGGAGCAAGTTAAGCTGAAAGAGAGGACTGAAAGAAGAAAGAGTTTTGCCCCCCCAGGAAACCCCTGACCAAGTACTACGGCAGTGACGGCAATTTGGGTTTGTCAGTGTGTACAACGAAAAAAAAAAAAAAAGTTATGCAGCGCTGATGTTGCATGCAACATAGAGTTACACATTAAAGCCATGGTATGTTAAAGAAAAATCGAGGGAACCAAAATTACTTAACTTTGCACCCATGACATTGAAGTGATGCAGTATTAGCGAGACAAGCTTGCAGCTCTTGATCTTAATGTGACTGGATTCTCAGTGTTCCATCACAGGTTAGGCCATCCCAGATGACAAAGACAAATTTAAGGCAATTTGACCTGAGAAACCAAAGGGAAAAGGAAAAAAATGGCACGCACACACAAACACAGCAGGGCTTCTGCGAAGGGCGTCAAGGGTTGAGAGTTAAGCTCAAGCGCACAGGGGCTTGGTACGTCATTCAGGGGCCACACTCATATTCGCTGACAGCTTCCACAGATGCCTTTGCATTCAGAGGCAGGAGAGATCGGAGCGGACAGACGAAAATGATCTGAAACAAAGAGTGATCCACAACACACCCACCACACAATACTCAAAGATTCGAGTTCTACTCATCTTATGGTTTTTGATGCAAAGCAATAGGGCCTTCTGGCCAAAGAGAAGCTAGTAAAGCATTGTTTTTATCTGATTTCAGGTTAACATAAAGCCAGTTCCAAGATTTTGTTTTCTTGACTATCACATTAAAGTTTAAACTGTAAATCAACTTCTTACTAAATGCTCCACGATAGGACTTCGCCTGTGCTTGAACCAGTCTCGCACTTTGATTTCTGTGAAGAGAAGTGTAGGGATACACCCAACCAAAACCAATGCACAATAGAGTCTAAAGCAATACATTTGCATTGCATGTCTAATTAAAGCTGCACCATGCACAGCTTCCCTCAGCTACTTAAATTTCAACGAATTGTCGCACATTTGCACGATTTTGGAAAACTATGTAACCAACCTGCCACTTGCACAGTTGCGCAAGGGCTAGTAGCTGAAGGCTAACCAAGCTAAAAATGTCACAACAACCTGCCTCCATCGCTCAAACTGCGCTGGTTGAATACAGGCATTTCAAGAGCAGGATGATTCCTGTGTTGTCCTAGGTAGACTGCTTTCTTCCTTTCTTTAGGCAGTTCTGTAAAATCAGAGAGGCAGACAAAAAGACACCCCTATGTTCCCCCACCCACTTCACAGTATCGTAGAACTGACTATTGTTATCCTTACCCAAATGCTTTACTGCAGATACTAGAACACATGAAGGTCCATCAAATCTTCCAGTTATCACAAGAGACTTGTTAAGAAAGCACAGCAGTGCCAGTTCTACTTTCAAGTACATCAAGAGCAATGATGGCAGTTGAGCCCATTCAAGATAAGAGACCCCTCAAGGGTTTAGCATTTTCTGCTTTCCAACATCAACATTTGATGGATTCAACTTATCTGCCTTTAATTTCCACTTTGAAAAGGATGTCATTCGAGCCCAGGTCACATCCGTGCTCTACAAGATCCAAGCTCAAGTCATACCTGAAAAAGCACAAGAAAAGCTCCCCACAAAAGCCCCCAAAAGAACAAATGCATACCAGAACTGTATTCAATCACAACAAGCTATGCATTTATTACGCAATAAAAAGAAATCCTTTACAGATAGTTCACTCATTGTATTGTCAATACAAGGCATAGCAACTAATTGCAAAGGAACTTGCAATGGAAGTATTTAGCCAGACAATGAATGTTAAGAGAAATGTGAACACATTTAGTGACCTTACGTGAAGCTCGATGCGCAAGGAAACTTGTACATACAATGAGTTAGGAGAGTTCCTGAAGTCTTGGGTATTGGAAAGCGCACAGGACACAGCACACTGAAAAAATCAAAAGGAAAAGGCCTCTCCCCACAATATCCATCCCCAGATACAATAATGTAGTACAGAACTACAGGATATTACTGGCTTTACAGCAAGAGTACAACTGCTCAAGTAAGGACAGATCTACTTGACTACAAATAGATTTAAGCCATTTGTTCAGAAGAAGCATTGAAATACCGCAGGCCTGAATGAGGGGATTGATTCCTTCCTTATGAAGTGTAGATGTCGAGTTGAATGTAGATTTGATGGGCGGTGAAATACTTAATCTGGAAAAGTCACAAATACACAGCCCCCTCCCAACCCAAAAAAGCAACTCGCAGTCTTTACAGATTCACAATGACTTCTAATAAAGAGACTTGTTACCGCACTCCCTCGGAAAACAGTGCTTCTGGCTACCTCTGGTACTAGTTATGGGATTCTATCCTGCGAGGGAAAGTGTCCACTTGAATCCTGCTGGAGCACCTGGATGTTTCCTATTCAAGCCATGTGTGTCGCAACATGGAGCTGTGAAGTCTAGGAAGAGACTGATTAACGCCCCACAACCCACCCTCCCAATGCCCAAAAAGTGTGCAGTCCCATAGAAATGTTACAAAAAGTGTAACACAAACTAAGACTTACAAATACCAAATACCTTCCTAAATCTCTTTAAATGGCAGTGGATGCACATGTTCCTGATCCACAGAACTACAGTAAATAAGGTGAGCTGAACTTGTACCGGGGGCTAGCACAGGGAATTCTTTCCAAGATCAGCTTTAGGGGCTCAGGCCTGTGAAAAGAAAAAACTCCAAACACGTTTTAAATAACCCCGCCCACCCCTTTAGCTTTACTGACATAATTGTCCTTCTGTACACTATACAGCATAGGCAATTATGAATTCATGTACAGGATAGTTACACCCACATGTACACTTCATGCAAAACTCACTGCTTGGCCAAAGAAGTAGATGTAGCCGATATATACCAATGAAGCGCTGCTGAAGTACTGATGGGCCGCTTTACATGCAACCAGCTGAACTGGAGACCATCGACGCACTCCAATGCCGAAAACTTCTCTGGGGAAGACCTATTGAACAACAACGACTGCCTGTCCCTCTGGCGGAAGGGGGGGATTACTTCTGATTGCAGGGGGTTGAGAAGTCCGATAAGACGCTCCTCTCGCCAGCACAACACCAAGGCATTCATCACCACCACATTCATGTCAGTGCACTACAGGAGAGGCGACCATGGTACAAAACGTTTTACGCGGCTTGCCTGAAAAGAGGAGAGAGAGCTGTGCGAGAAATGTGGTTCTACAACATTTGTTTCTTAATGGTAGTTTTAAAACCAAATGCTGTTATTTCACAGAAATACCTCTACCCAATATACAAACCAATACTTTGCTTTAATCGTGCGGTAGAAGATACTTGTGTGCCCCGTCCCACCCTCGTCACTGGCTGGTTCGCTCTGGATCTGCTGTTGCTGCGTCACCGATGCTCACTCTGCTGCTACCCTGCCCTTTGCCTCTGGCTCCCTCTGGTGTAAACTTGTGACTGATGCAGCTGCTCTCAGGACCCCTCTGGTTCTGTCCTGCCTGGCTCCACTCTGGTTCGCCCACACCCTCTGGTTCGGTCCTGCCTGGCTCCACTCTGGTTCGCCCACACCCTCTGGTTCGGTCCTGCCTGGCTCCACTCTGGTGCTCCCACGCCCTCTGGTTCTCTCCTGCCTGGCTCCTCTCTGGTGCTCCCCGTGTCCCATGGCCTCACTCCACGCTGGTCTTGTGATCTTCATCTAATAACTAAGTCCATTCCTTCCATCGATAACTCAGTCCATTTCCAATGAAAAAAAAAAACATCTTCTCTCTTCTCTAACAAACCAATTATTTTCTATACCAAAAAAATGCCCAGAAGCATCTGAGACTATTAAAAAATTCTGAGCTATAGCTCTGAGCTTCAATTCCTCCATGCTTCTCATAAGCAGATTTCAATCCTTTGTTGATCACGTCTATGGTTTTAACAACTTCTGAACCTCCTGAGCAATAACGCAAACCTTTTTAATACAATGGTAAAAACAAATGCCTGAGTAAAATCTCAAAACTAAGCCTTAAAAATATTTGATTATTTGACGATTAAAAAAAAATCTTCTACAGTTTCGGTCCTAAGTAATTGTCTCTTCTAGTTTAACTGCACTGAAGACGTTCAATTGTAGTTATGAAACACTTTTGTTACGTTTCTATAATAGGTAGAAACTCTTGCTGTAACTTTACTGTATTGTCAGCTTTACGGAAAAACTGCAATTGACTCGTTTTAACAATGAAGGCTTATTTAGAATTAACCAATACCGATAGTCTCTGAATCATTACAATCATTGACGACAATTCCAATACATTTTCAACCAAAATGTATACTTGCGGTCGCTTGGAACAGCTGCGTGGCCACGGCTAGCCTAGTGAAGGCTACATGCTGACGACTCCCTCCGCCTCTAGCCACGACTAAGACGGCCACGTCACCGCGTCGTTTAAAACAACCAATGATCAACGGCTAAGTTACTACGTCACAGCTTCCATTTTGCGTTTACTATTGTCACAAAAACGTGACAGAATTAATCTATTCGTGGCCGTTAGAAAGAACATGACTTACAATTTAAGATCCCTTAAATAAAGTCTTACAATAACTGTAGCCTGAACAACAAAACGACCGTTAAAAAGTAACCGTCTCGTAAATGCGCCGTTCAGCCGTTTGCATGACAATGTTAGCGGCTAAAAATAAAACTATCTTGTAAGGGCAACGCCTATTTGCATTTTCGTTTATCAGCCGAGATTAATTAAAGAAAAAATGCCTGAATTAAAAAAAAAAAAAAACAAAATACTGCGTTTTCTCAACTGCTTGACGGTTTATGATGCTAACGCTCCACGAAACAAACTGGATTAAAATCTTATCAAATCTCAACCTTGGTAGAACAAACCTAAATAGCTTTGTCTTAAACAAACGTATTTAAAAGTATTAAACGAAAGAAATAAACAAAGCTAAAAACAAATACCGTCTACTCAACACACGACAACGTCTCGGTTTCCTAAGAACGCAGTGAAGAAATATGGCGTCACTGGGGGTATTTATACTGTTCGAGACTCTGCTAAGGACACACCCGATATTCTTCCGATGAGAAAGTAGTCCCACTTTCATGCGATAAAAAAGCTGACATGTGCTGTTTGTAGCGTTTATTTCGACTTTGAAGTAGTAAGGATAATAATTTACATTTCAGAAAATAATTGGTAGCTAAACTGAGCCGAAACAGCATTAACGCGCGGTTCCAACGTGGAACGGCTCTGAAACAGACATAAATAGAAGATAGCAAAACATATCTTAATACTAATAGCTTATTTGATGAGATATTATTATCTTAAATATGAAGTGTGTCCTGAATTACTGTTGGAGAGATTTTATCGACGAAAAGTACAAGACATTCATACTCAAAGCGACGCGGAGTAATACATTGTTATGTGTAACACGGTCCTACAAACCGGATCAAACTAGAATGTGGTTGAAATTACCGGATCTATGTCTCCTTTACTGCAATGGTGTGCTGTTTATTATCGCCAAACAATAGAAAACAGCCGACTCATACTTTTTAACTTGGGCGGTCCACACCGTGTTTTTATTTTCAGTTAGTTCAGTGAGTATTTTAAGGCTCGTCACGCTGGCTATATTTTAAGACTTATTTATAATATTGTCTTATCTATAGTCTATATATATTAGTATAATTGTGACAAGTATTTGCTGTGTTAATTTAGGCTTTAATGTACAATCCAATCTCAGGTTTGTAATACATTATAGAGTATATGTGATAAAACTACGACTATCTAGAATCAACCAGAAGCAGAAAGAAGAGGAGACAGGATGGAAATTTACCAGTACCCAGCCGGGAGTGGCCTTTGTTCACCAGCAGAGGGCGCAGTGACCGGCGTGCCATTACTCACGTCTCTCCCTGTTCATGAAATTCTGTATCCACCCATTCTGAATACTGTTTTTAGTATTGATTGCCTAGACAAGTCTGGGCAACCTCCTTTATGTAACTATTTACTTAGCATAGCTATGCGCCATTGATCAGCAACACCCTGGTGTGGGAAATTCGACCCCACCCTTGCTGAATGAATTGATCTCTTTCATGGTTTTAGACAGGATGTGAACCAAGTCAGGACCATTAAAACGTTAGAAAGAGAGGGTTTGTACATTTACATGTGAAAAGCACGTCAAACAAATTTTTAATCAAGGCTGATAAAAATTGATTATCAATTACCGTGAGTGAATCATTCTGTCTAAAAACGAACTGAGAAGGATCCATTGTCATTATAAGAAGCGCTGCTGTGTAAGAAATAGAGTAAAAAAAAACGATCACAGCTTCTGTGTCACAGTAGCCTATATTTATATCACAATGCTGATTGAAGTAAGGCACATTCTAAAGAAACGTTTATTCAAACAACCAGACACAGTGCAATAATTAGTGTATTTCAATACCGGATGAATGAATTGATTTCATGAAGTTAATGAAAAAAAAAACTGACAACATGTAACAATTATAATAATCACAACCTATAGCTGTGACAGTAGAAGTAGGTTGATATAATCATCAGTTCTCAGCTAAATGATTGTGAGAAACTTCTAATCAAATGAGAAATATAATTTTTGTATAATAATAACTGTAGCAGTAAAAACAGATTAAACAAAGCAGGTGATGTATAGAATGTAGAGGATATAAACCTGACGTTGTAGTGCTGGACAACACAAACATAAGCAAAGCCCATTTTACAGTTTATATCAGTGGGTTAAGTAAACTCTGTTATATATCCTGCGCCACAGGGCTCAGTTCGATTGTCCCCTGCATGAGGACAAAGGTCTCGCTCTTTCATCTGGTTCATTGAGCATCCAGTTGTTACATCAGGCGTGATGCAGAGTCAAACCACCATCCAGGAATTCATACATTCCTGCTAACGAGCTGTTACTCTGTTATTCGGTGTCCTGATGCCAAGAGAGACTAGAGAGAATACTCATAGGTGGATAGGATAGATGAACTATCAACAGCTACATGGTAACCTCTAAAGCTTTGTCTTTCCAGACTCCTATGTGAGAGAACCTGTTTCCTTATTATACAGTTTAGAATAATATTTTATTTCTTATAGCACCTGTACAATGGCTGTGAAACTGAAGTGAAGATTCCTGCAGCTGACGTTGACATACAGGCTGTAGCTTTCCAGGACGGGACATTATCCGATGAAAAATTAGATCTGCAGGGCAGAGCAGACCGCCGGTACCATCACGGATTTCCATCAGGGCTACTTGCATAGTGGACCTAACCAGGAAGGCATTAACGGCCTACTACCGGGGAAGAGACAAGTGATGGAGAAGTTTTTTAAGCCTGTTCATAGACCTTGTGCCCCAGATGAGATCAAACTGAGGAAACACCATCATCATCTTCACCCTTACCAAGAACCTAAGTTCTACAGGTAGGATGATATGTTCAAATGTGCAATATCGATTCAAAGAGAAGGCTTTAATTTTTAAAAAGTGGTTTATATGCATTTGCTATTGTAGTGGAGACATTTTAGCAGTTGGATAATGTGATCTGCCATTAAGAATCCAATACACAGACCAAGGCACTGGATATATTAACAATTACAGTTTAATTTTTTTGTTTTAGATACACGACACTTGATGAAACAGACAGAAATGTAGATCAAAACCAAAGGCACCAGTGTTCCCAGCAGCATAGAGGCTCTGACCACAATGGCCCCCACCACACTACCTACCAGCGTCATCAAACACCAATTCACCACAGTGAGGAGAGTGAAGTTCTCTATAACCACCCTACTCCTGTAACACTCTCGGCAGCCTCTTCCTCTTCGCTTTCTTCATCCTCTTCTTCATTCTCCTCTTCCTCGTGGTACACAGAGGCAAGCGCAAATGATCCATTTTCCCTTCGCCACGCAGAGCGGCCACAGCATTCCCTGTCCTGCTCCAACATCGCAGATGTGCCCAGAGGTTGCCGGGAAGATGAGAACAGCGAGCCAATTGCCTTTGCCTCCAATAAACATGGCAAGAAAGACAGCGTGTGTAGTGAGACACATGCGACCATGCATCCAAAGGGAATGCATGGTTTTCCCTCTCTTGACCGAGGCCACAGCAGAAGCGAGGAGGGACTTTTGCAGGTTAACGTAAGTGACCGCGAAAAGGAACAATCCAGAGCACCGCGTATGAAGTACGGGCCCCTGTATAAGACAGCTAGCCTGAACCGAGGGTTGGAGTTTAGTGAACAGGACGCTCTGCTGGGTGTCTCCAGAGGCCCCAAGAGAGCCGTGTCTTCTAGCCAGCTTCCCAGTAAAGGCATCCTCAAGAACAAGCAGCCCCAAATTGACATACGTAAAACTAAGTCAATGGAGGTGCTGTCGCCAAGAGTTCTCAAAGAACAAGCTCCGAGTGCAGAGAAGGGTAAAGGGGTTTCTCAAGCCGAGGTAGAGCAAGCCAGGGTGAGGTTTGTGCAGGGAAAGGTGCAATTTTCAGCCTTTTTGGATGAGATAACAAAGCAGGTGATAAGTCCGTCAGATCTCACCATCTTGGGTTTGAAAAACAATGAAACCAGCGGGAAGACACCTGGCCCTGTCAGGCCCCAGCTCCCACCCAAGAAACACAGAGAGAGGTCAGAGGAGGCCAGAGAGCTACATCCAAAGCAACCCAGCAGACAGGATAAAGCAGCCGGCAGCAGCTCTCGGAAACAATCGGACTGCTCCAATCCTGAGAGCGTGATCTCGTGTGCACCAAGGAGCAACCACACAAGCCCCTCGCCCCATCGCTACCCCAACTCTGGCAGCCACAGCGCCCACTACGGAGGAAGCCGGAGGGACCGGAGACCGTCGCCCACGGGAGGCTCTGTCACAGGAGACAGATATAGGCGGTGTGGCTCTCACCTCACTGATGACACCAGCACCAGCCCTGAACGCGGCCAGTCCAAACAACGGCACCACCGCAAACAGCAGCCCGCCCTGCCCCACGGTACTCAGGCCCAGCGCCTCCCTCAGTACCCGCCCCAGCAGGTGCCGCTAGGCTCCGGCCACAGAGGCCCCGCTAGGTCCCCGTCGTCTGGAGCCCCGGGTGCCGAACCGGGCCTCAGGTCTGAGTCCTCATCCTCAAAATCAGATTCATCCAGGACCAGAGACACAGCCTCTACGGCCACCAGTTACAGCAGTTCAGAGCAGAGGGGTCGGCACCATTATAAACAAAGTAGGGTGAGTTTACTTGAACATTAACAAAATACCTTATGATTGAGATGACAAAATGGGAGGAGGAGATCAAAACTATGCTGCGGCACTGTTTGGTCTTATCATGAGTCACATTCCTGAGACAGAAATCTGGCGCAGTGGATGAGTCATGAGATTGCAAAGCAGTCAGTAAGTGAAACAGCCCCTGAAGCCGAAGCGCTGCAGTGAAGGGGTGAAATCGAGATCAAGACGAGCACAGCAGCTGGAGTGTTGCTCCAGTGTTGCAGAGGAAACGTGGCTGAGTCACTGAGGGAGTGGGACGTGTCAAAAGTACGCACCGCTCGCTGAGTCATTCCTCAGCACTGCAGCAGCCTCGCGCTTTAACTACAAGGCATTTAAAATGAAACCCGTGAATATCCTTCGCAGGATGAGACGGCCTCATCACACACCGGCCCACAGAGATGTGAGCATGAGGTGGTTGGATAAGAGCTCGCATCATGTTGCTCTTACATAAGAATCTGTTGAGGCTCACGAAGGCAGCGACGCTAATAAATACACACAGCGTTGCGTAACAGCACCTATTTCTGTGTGGTCACTGTAAAGGATCTGGGCTCAGTTAGCGTCCGGTGAAGTCAGGTTTGTAAAATCACACCGCATACATAATCATATGTGAGCATGAGAGCACAGAGCTTATTGATTGTACTTGGCTGCATTTCCGGCCATAAGTCGATATGTTGTTCAGTTCGTCATGTCCTCAGCACGGAGCGGTGACCTCTCAGGGCGCAGCCTGACTGACTGATGCTCCAGCTCCTGTAATACCTCTATATGCACGTAGAACCCCCATGAATGGCTGAAATGCGACCTTATATTCCTTTGCTGTTCGCCTTTTGAATCCTCGTGTCCTGCAGCCGATCACAGCAGCAGCTTTTGTTCTCGGCGTTTTCCTTTTTTGGGAAGGGCTTCTGTGCAAAGACTGCAGCGCTCGCTCAAATATCTACGCCGCGTGTTGTGTTTGGACGCCTCCCAACCCTGTGGAATCCGAACAAAGCTGCACTGGTGAAGCAACGCTGCGCATTTACTGTGGATGAGTCACACAGAACTGGTGGCCTATTTTACACCTTGAGGACTATGTAAACAAACTGTGGGTTATGGGTTGTTTACTGTAAACCCTGTCAAGTTAAAGGTGAAATCTGCATTAATGAGCTGGAGCCCAAACACAAATACTGCAGTGTTCTTCAAGTCAACTACATTTGTGCAGTATCACATTTCTCTATTCCTTCTTTTCTAGGACACACCGAGTGATGCTGAACGTCTTCAGTAAGTCTCTGTGCACTTTCTCTATAGTGTTTGTTTATATGTGCATCACATTTGTAGCTTTTACCTAACCAGCAAGCATAAACACGGCTGTCTGACCATGCATTTACATGGGTTTGATTTCTCAGTGCACTGCAGGAGGACAACGCTGATCTTCACCAGAATTTGCTGCAGACAGTGGTTTGCATTGAGAGTCTAGAGGCGGAGCTGCAGAGAACCAGGGACGAGCTCAGTCACGTCAAGGAGAAGTATAACAGGTCTGGAATCATAATAAGATGGACCATAACAATGAGCCGGATGCACAAATGAGCAGATTTAATATTTACCTGCCAAAGTTTCACATTTGTTACAATGTATAGAGGAAAGCATGTCTGTTTTAGGTCATTACTGTTACGTGTGCACATGGATTGACCCTATACAGCTACTGCTAATCAATAAAAACCCATCAAATCAACCTATGGCTTTACATAATATTTACTATGGATTAACTGACCTATGGAATGAACTGGAGGGACAGTATAGACCCTATGTGTCCCTTCTGGGAGGGCTTTGTTACTTCATTGCTCCATTTCTTTGGCGACAGACACAGGTGGGCTTAAATCAGCTGTTCATGAGTCAGAGTCCTTGTGTGACCCTGGTTTTGTCAGGCCTGTATTTATCACCAAACAACTGCCGCAGGCCCATCAGGCACACGCTACGCAGGCCAAGCATTCTGCCTGATGCAGCCTAATGTCAGTGGCCACTTTACACAGAGCTGCAGCTTGGTGGCAGTTGTTACATATTAAGGAGCTCAGTGGTTCCAGTTGCCCCGACAAACAAGCGCTCGGCTTCGGACAAGAGCGCGCAGTGAAAGCGCAGAAATAAAAATGCGTTATGACATCACATTAAAACATGGTGCCTGCTGGTTTATGTTACAGCCTCCTGGAGAGCCACACTGGGACCAAGCAGGCCAATAACCTGCTGGGGGAGCAACTGCACGTAGCGGTGAGCAATAAGCCAGCTTTATTAGAACGGAGCTTATCCTGGATGCGGCGCCTCTTTGCTGCTTCAGTGCACATTGAAATACATTGCTTGTGCGTGTGCAGTCGGAGAGTCTGAGCAGCGAACGAAAGCACCTATTAAAGCAAGTGTCGCAGCTGAGCTCCGAGCTGGAGGACGCCCACAGAACCATCGCAGCCCTGGAGAACATCAACGTGAGCACACTGCCATCTGCTGTGCACACACTGCATTACATTTACTCCCATTTCCATTTACTGTCATGGTTTTATTGATCTGTCTTTTGGTGCAGTTTTTTAATGTATGTACACTTCCAACCTCTAAATCAGCTCAAAATCAGTGCATGACAAGGGCGAGGACATAACGATCTTGTGTCTGGAGGTTGAGTCACGGCAACTGGACTCTAGAAGAAAGGAGCCCAGTTGCCATGACAGCTGCCAGACAACCTCACCTTCTGTTTTCCACTGACTGTGTCCTCTGGGGGGTTTGGTGTCTCAATTTCAGGTGCCGTGCTTGATTAAGGGGTTACTGGAGAAGCACTTTGACTCAGCTGAGGCCGTACAGAGGTTTCTGTCTGGCTCTGCTCCAAAAAGCTATTCTGCTACCTCTCCACAAGCAGACGGCCGATCACACCCTCCTGAAGTTGGGAGGGAAGCACACGGCTGGCTGGCAAAGTCAGAGGCAGGTCTGCAGAGGGCCACGGCCTTCGTGCCCTTTAAGCAGGGGCCGCCAGCACCAGGAAGCGAGCCCTGCCTCGCGGAGCAGCGCGAGTCCTGCTACAGCCCCCCGTTCTCCGTGGCTGACATCAGCAGCGCTATCTGTAACAACATGGCCGACACGGCACATCCTGCGTGTCCCCGGAGCCGGCAGCAGCCGCCCCCGTGCGCGGACCACGCCGAGCCCCCGCTGGAGCGCCGGCAGGGTGACAGCTGGGGCGGGACGGGAGGGGTCATGGTGTCGCTTCTGGAGCAGGATGTTGTGGATGTGACCGCCATGTCAGCGCAGAAAATCCTGGATGAGTTCATGCAGCAACTGCAAGCCCATAAGGAGGTGGGCGGAGGGAAGGCGCAGCAGGGCCGGCAGGGGCTGGTGAGAGGAGCAGAACAGGCAGGAAAGGTGGCACAGTGAAAGTAGCAGCCAAGAACATGGGCATTCTCGTTTTGTTGGTGGATTTGTTCACACATGTAAGCTTATTTTTTGCCTTTAGTTCAGTATTTCTTTCACCCCAAACTAGAATAATAAGTAAAAAAAATAGTAGAACCATCATTAAAGGAGAAGCCTTTAAACTTCTGCATTAATAGTTAACAAACCAAATGTAAAAGCAGTGTATTAACAACAAAATAAAAATGGAACATGCATCATCATTATTAATATTATTATTAGACATTAGATTATTTATCTATTTAACTGGCATTTACTGGTTGTCAACTGTTTGGGATGTTTACACGTTAGATAGATTATTGTTCAAGCACGTTTTCTAGATACAGTTCTTCTTTACAGAAGTGAACTCACCAACTGCTCATCACATTTCCAACGTAATGGTACAATAAAGACAAAGCTTCCAAGATATAAGATTGTGAGAATTTCTTTATTTCTAATAAGTTTTGTGTTAGCCATGAGCGTAATCTAGTTTAATCCAATAATAACTTTACCCCCCCCCCCCCCCCCCTCTAATCAAACACCCATTTAAAATGCTATTTAAAAATTGTATGTGAAATTCAATTGTAATTTTAGAAAAAAATATGTATATGTATATATAAAAATATGTATGTATTGTGATATTGTGATATTTTACTGCATAACAATGTTACTGTAACCAGTTGGGTCTACCTCTCATTCATGCACACATCCCCTCTGAACTGAGCAGTAATGAATGCTACTGTTAAAAAATTCACTGGTAGCTGCGTCATTACAGCTTTTTCCGCAATTATAGTATTTAATAAATGCAGATTATTTACGATTCTGTGTTCGCTTTCTTCCTATCAGCTTGAAGCATGAACTCAGGTTTGGTCTGAACAGGCCCCTCCTGTTCAGACCAAACCTGAGTTCATGCTGAGTTCATAAATTAGTATTAGTATCAGTATAAAGTATTTTTTCTTTACCTACAGTCACACATCCGATCGCTCACAGTCTGGTTCAGGAACACGGTTAGTGGATGATTAAGGGGCATGAAACACGTGTT
Source organism: Betta splendens (assembly GCF_900634795.4). NCBI lineage: Eukaryota > Metazoa > Chordata > Actinopteri > Anabantiformes > Osphronemidae > Betta > Betta splendens. The sequence continues at coordinate 12,466,354 of NC_040890.2, read as the reverse complement.
ATGTGTGTTGTACAGGCTCTGTCACAGGACCTTCAACCTAACTATACATCTGACTCAAGCCGTACTTATAATAATGGTTTAATGCCATTGATCCCCACCCTCCTCCCTGTGGCACTGTGATGATAATCCCATCCAATCTACAAGCATAACTGTCATTATGATACTTTCACTTCCTTGCTCCAGACTCGCTCTTAGCCCCAGAATGTCTTTTTGGGGCAAGTCAATAATAAAATACAGAAACAAATTAGAAAAGGTTTATACACATATACATAAGAACATATCTATAATGTGGAATAGACTCAAGTCATGCTTTTGAAAGAAAATAACTCTCATTCATTATGTACAGTTTTAGTATAAGCTTCCTTCCGTTGGTTCCTTACTTCTCTTGCTCTTTCCCTGCATTATATACATATATACATACATATATATGCATATAACTTATATAAAATGGTCCGCACTCGAAAGAAAATTTTAAATTTGATTTGCTTGCTTGTTTTCTCAAACTTATGGTATTTCCTTTGAGGCATTGTGGTCTAGGCCGTGCTGATGGCCTCCAAGTAAGCCTACCTGTGATAATAGTCCATTAGACTCCCTAGACACCCCCCCCAACACACAGACACACACACACACACACACACACACACACACACACACACACACACACACACACACACACACACACACACACACACACACACACACACACACACTACGTGTCTATCTAAACAAGTTTGCTGATCAGACACTGGCCTGCTTTTCCATTGGCCCCTGGACTTTAATAGGATCCCAGGGACTCTGTTGGGGGGATTACGGCTCCAAACTCTAAACTTTGCCCAGTCTCTGTGTCCTCCAACCATGGGCACGGGTGTTTAGGGGGGCGGCGTACATGCACACACCCAGAGGGGCGCCATCAAAAGGCAACAACACGTCAAGAAGACGAAATCATCGCTTTTAGGTGGAAGGAGGGCCATGGTAGCGTGAGCAGTCAACTACAGGGTGAAACCTGTCATCTCTGCGACAAAGGAATATCACTGTTCTCACACTTTTTTATGCTTTGTCTCCATTGATTTGGATTATTACAATTTTTCAGATTTCAATTTCATAGTTCAGTGGAAACAATTTGGACTTTCCTCCGTGACCGACTGTCTCCTCTACCACCTGAAGGATCTACCTGTTTATCCCTTCCACCTGGGACAACTTAGAGGAGCTCAAGCTGCTAATAACTCACCCGTCTGCGTTTACCACCACACGCACCCGTCCCCTCTGTCTGCTTACTCTCTTTACATGCAGCTGGCCACCTCTGGATTGATTACGCACCTATTTACTCACTGAACTCCTGTGCCCCACGTCCTGGTTGTCTGTGTTTGACGGTGGGGAGCCATGGTGCTGCTGAAGATGAAGTTCACCCAGCAGAGGCGGGTGCGTCTGGCCCAAGGCCTGTGGCTGCTGTCCTGGCTGGCCGTGATGTGCGGGGCCTTCATCTTCTGTCTGGGGGTGTATCTTAAGACGGAGCTGCTCCGTAGGGCAGAGGTAGAACGACAAACACTCACATACACACTCATATTAATGCAATGTCAGGATAAGTCAATGTTGGACAAATATTACTTTTGCTGCACTTTGCTTGTGGTTGTTTTGCTGCTACAGTGACAGGCATATTTATGCATGGTAAGTAATGTGGGTGCAGTTTGTTTTATACCTTCTGAGAAAATCAACATTTCCCCTCCAGTAGCTCATTAGAGAGTGGCATGTATTGAATGCAGGTAATGTGATCAGCAGGTGAAGGTCATGACCTTTGCAAGGCCAGTCAATAGTCCTAATAGATCTCAGATTGATTAGAAAAGATAATGAACATTGACTTTCCGTGTGCTGATAATGGACGCCTTCAGGTATTCTGGTGCAGAAGCAGCCCACAGTGAATACAGGGAACACGCTGACCACAAAAACTGTATCGGGGAGATGCATAAATGATTTTTCTGTAAACAGTGTGCCAGAATGTATCCTGAGTGATTAATCATCTGTTGTCCTTGTTATTCAAACGCATCATGTCTGATACAGTGACTCACCCCGATCATTTGTTTTGCACTTCAGAAAAAAAATCTGCTGTAATTATTCCCCCTCAAAGAGCAACCAGAGACAGATCATTTGTCCTAATAGTCGAGTTAAACCACATATGACTGCACAGATGTTACAGGGTGAGGATATTAGAAGGTAGCAGCTGCGCCAGGCTGAGTTTTTAATGGTAATTTTAAAACAACAATAGAGCAAAGGTGGTTTTCCGGCTGACAGGCCTTTCAAAAGCCAGCCATTAATAAACTCTGTCCGCGAATGACTTTTTTGTAACCAGGGCAATAAATTTAATTTGTCATCATATCTCCAGAGTGCATTCAGCATATCAGCAGCTAATTGGCTCTCTTGCCTGCCAAGGTCACGAGTTGGACAGATAACACTAATTGAATGCTGGGTTATTACCTGCTAAGACAGAGAGAGGAAGTGGAAACTGACCTGCTCTTGTCTCTCTCTCTCTCTCTCTCTCTCTCTCTCTCTCTCTCGAGGTCATGGACAACGCAGAGATCCACGTGGTGCCCAACATCCTGATGATGGTGGGCCTCGCCTCCATCGGCACCAACTGGGTCGCCAGTCGAGTGTGTCAGGACTCCATGGACGCGAGCCGCTTTCCCCGGTGGAAGGTTCTGCTGCTGGTCTGGTTCGGAGCCGCCGCGTTGCTCTGTTGTCTGCTCGTCGCGGTGGTGGTGCTCAGCTACGCTCTGCAGGGGCGTCTGGAGGAGTCCCTGAAGGTGGGTCAGCGGTGTCAGGGTAGCTGTCAGCGTGACACTGGTAGAGAAGCAACAGGACAGAGACAGAAACAGTAAACCCAATCTCACCACAGGTGGGCCTGAGGAACGGCATTCGCTTCTACAAGGACACCGACGTGCCGGGTCGCTGTTTCCAGAAAGAGACCATCGATCGGCTGCAGATGGAGTTTCGTTGTTGCGGAAACAACAACTTCAAGGACTGGTTCGAGGTGCAGTGGGTTAGCAACCGATACCTGGACTTCACCTCCAAGGATGTAAAGGAGTGAGTAAATCATAGTACAGGGAATATAAGAAGCCGGAAGGTGGAGATGATGAACTGGAAGAAACACAGACCTGACTGACGATGTGTATACAGGCAAGACAGGAGCAGCTAATAGAGGTCCACACGAGTGACAGATAAGTAGGCCTCACATCCACAAAGGTCAAACTATATGTTAGAGAGGAAGGATGGAGGGACGGCGGGTGGAAAAGCATGAAATCAGCACAGGAAGAAGGTAATAAAAATGGATCTGGCCTTTACTTTTGAACAGGGAGACAGAAATAGATGGAAAGGTTGGTCATGAATCAAGCAGAGAAAGGTTGGTCAAAGATGAAAGAAGTGAAAACGAGTGAGTAAACCAAAAGGTTATGACAGGGTGACACTTGTCTAGAGGCACTTTTCATCTCCCACTGACATTTCTCCTTCCTCTTCCTCGCCAGCCGCATCCGCAGTAACGTGGACGGACGCTACCTGCTGGACTCGGTTCCCTTCAGCTGCTGCAACCCGGCCTCCCCTCGGCCCTGCCTGCAGCACCACCTGACAGACAACAGCGCCCACTACAACTACGAGTACCAGGCGGAGGAGCTCAACCTGTACAGCCGCGGCTGCAGGCAGGCGCTCATCGACTACTACATGGACCTGATGAACTCCACGGGTCCGGGCGTGCTCTCAGTCATCCTGATACAAGTGGGTCACTTCAGCAGCACACAAAAGTTGTAAGAGCAGCGTCTATGTAGGACACAGAGCCAGTGGTGTCATTTTGTTACTAACTAAGAATTACAAAGTCAGTGTTTGTTCCTTCAGGCACCTGCGATAGAGTGGGTGAGATGTTTCTTTCCAAACATGCATAAAACAGAATTTTAAATACCGTCTGCCTGTTTACTGCTATGACAACCAGCGAGAAGAAAACCTCACTGACACACATTGATTTCTATCTTGTAATCAAACATGCACTTTTGCCCACGTTGCCAAATAACAGTATTGATGCCTTATACGCTTTCTGTTGAAAACTTTGAGCTGGAGCGAGGAACTATCACACCTCTCTGCCTCCAGCTAATCAAACAGTCTCCATTTGAAGGCAGCAGCCAGGCACGGAGGGTTTTCTAGTCCCTTATAGCACAGACACGCTAAGCACAGTACAAACGTGCTGAGCCGTAGATAACGTCTGACTCTCAACCACAGGTCTGCCTGTGTCACAACCTTATAGTTTTCTGCAGGTTTTATATGAGTGGTTTAATTTTCACAGTCTCATTCCCAGCGTCCGGGGACGTAAATGTCCTTTGTGAACCGAGGAAGGGAGGAGAATCTTAAGACCCGCCACATTACTATTAATTTTTAATGTAAACTCTGGCCTTGGCTGAAAAACCTTCAAGATGGTGGTGCTTAACCTTTAGCTCAACATTAGCTCAGCATTTAACCTCTTCTTTGATCTCTGTTAAACACTTTGTCAAGGGGAGATCCTCGATTGGAGTGATTCTCCCACAACACTGTGCACAGCTGCTACAGCGGCTCATTATGCGTTAAAGTGCAAACATTTCAGATATTGCATGAATCAAATTCAGCCGTACCCCATCCTGCTTTTAGATATCTGTGCTTGTGAGCCTGCGGTACCTGCAGACGGCCGTGGACGGCGCCATGGCTCTGGAGAACCCAGAAGGCAACAGTGAGGGTTACCTCCTGGAGAAAGGCTTGAAGGAAACCTTGGAGGAGGTCAAAGCCAACGTCCTTGACATGCTGAAGTTCGGGCAGGTCGACCCGGCCGCCGAGGAGTCTCCTGAGGCCGCGGGGGGCGAGAAGGCTGCTGACAGCCCAACGGAGAAGGCTGCCTCCCCTCCTTCCACCAGCTAGAGGGGGACGTTGATCTGAGGGGGAAGGGGCGCCGACGGGGGGAGTGTGTGTGTGTGTGTGTGTGTGTGTGTGTGTGTGTGTGTGTGTGTGTGTGTGTGTGTGTGTGTGTGGGAGGGGGGTCACAGGCTTCTCAGCTGTTGGGAGTAGAGCACCTGTTGGGTTTTGACCCGCTAGGCTTCACTCGCCCTCCGTCGGCGCAGCTCCCTCGCACATGGCAGCGCGTGGGGAATCCTATGGGGCTCTGCACAGGCACCGACACAAATGCCTCCTCTGTGCAGGGCGTCATGAACGAGGCGTCAGAAGATCGGTCTAGGAGATGTGTAGTGTTCTCGTTGTGTTTAGAGGAAAGTCCAGTCAGTTTCAGCGGGCGTAGCATGCACAGACTAAACGAATGCAACATGTTATGACATATTAGCTAAATCACGTGATGCTCTGTTTCATCCCATGTGCACTGTTTTGTTCAACTCACGGCTCTAGACTTTGTATGGAACTGCAAAGAAAATGTGTAGGAACCTTTTGAAATGGCAACGCACATGAATTATAAATTAAAGGTAGAAGTATTTAACTGCTCTTAGTGTTGGTTTCATTTTGTACATGCATTACAATAAAGGAGTGTATAGACTAACTGGATAGTACGGGTTCTGCAAGGAGACCTGGATTAAGTGTGTGTGTTTGCGTGTGGTGTAGTGGCCTATATGAAGCTGTCATCGTGTCTGTTCTGGCAGCTCTGAAACAATCTGATAATCCCGTATAGTTAATCCCAGAACTGCCACACAAGCAGTATGATACACACTGAGAGCACACAGGAACACACTTTGGCAGGTAGCGAGGCGGCAAATTCATACACGCTGAAAGCAAAATAGATTTTAGATGATCTATAAAGGTTTAATGGTGGTAACTTGTCCTAGCGATGGTTCAGTGTGTCCAACGTGTGCTCAATCTTCCCTAATAAAACTCTATCACAGAATGAGGTCAGCGAATGTGTCATTTTATTCATATAATGAGACAAACCATTGGTGGTCACAGGATATGTTATGTTGCTATAAAACACAAGCCCAGGTTGAAACTTAGAACGACAGCCTACAGCAACATTGAGTCTATAGTGAGAAATAAAGAAATAAATAATCACAACAAATTCAGTCTGAGCAGTCAGTTCTTTTCTCTATATGTGAGGTTTAATTAAGAGAAAATGTATTGAGCATCACTTCAAAGAGCTTCACACTATTATATAAGTCTTACATACATATTTATGTAAAATAAACTAAAGACTATTGATTTGAAATGACAGGCGTTTCTGTGCTGACAGGAACAGCGTGTTTGTAAACGAGCAGGAAGTGCATCACAATAAATACCAGGTTGCTCGGCTGCGCTCTGTTACGGAAAAAATGATGTCACGCGTAGGGCCACAAAAGGCAAACGGGTGTTTAATAGAACCACCAGAGGTCACCGTTGCACAGCACTGGAATGGGTTCCTAAACGTAAAGGACTCACACAAACACGGGGACTGTTACAGCTCCGACGCTTTTCAGGGGAACGACGTCAACGATCAGCTTCACACGAGCAGCAGCAACTTCAGACCGGAAGTAAAAAAAATAAAGTTACACCGCATGACGTATGACGACGCTTTACGTATCAGTTGCAGCTCGTTTGGTGATTTCTAAACGGGTTAAAGCTCAGAAGAGGAAATGAGGGCAGGAATCGGCAGTCTTGTCACCCTTCGAACTGTTAGTCATACAGTGATCATAAGGGAGGGTGTGTAAAGATGTCGGCCGAAAAAAAAACGCAACATGTGCCTTTTGAAAATTCCGGTGTGGTTTTGCAATGAAACTGACACACAGTCAGAGAGAGGAAGAGACGGCGAGGTGGAGGCAGGGAGGGAGGAGGGGAGGAGGGGAGAAGGGCCGCTGAAATGTCAAACTACTTCACTTGACGCAAGATGGATCCTCTCTCTTTGATTCATTACACAAATGCCGCCGATAATACTTTTAATTAGCTGTCATCTGTAGTGTTTCACGGCTCTCCCAACACAACAATGGACTCTAGCATCATGGAGATAATAGAGGAATTCATGGAGAGCGCGCTGGTGCAGTGGGTACGTCATTTATCATTTATCACTTACAGTTGGAGGAAAGGTCATCATTTGTGGAGGAGCAGAATTAAACCGAACTGTGTGGAACCGGGTGGAAGCAGAACCTACACTGTGTCTAGTGACAACATACTTATGATTTGGGTTTTACTGCAGTTATTCAGCTCTCGTCTCTCAGTATTTATATAAGTAGGCGCTATATGAACAGCGAAACAGCCGGTAAACTGCCACGGCTCCATTGTGAAGAGAAAAACAACACTACTTCTGCTTTTGGCAGCTTCCCTTGCCTCTTAATGGCCAGCACACTCTCTCTTAGCCATGACACTTCCGTGTCCTTGGACAGTTACAGATTTGAAATATTACACCCTTATTGACTGAGTGTTCATGAAAGCGTGGTCTTACTTAAACCAGCTGCAGGTCTGATGTTTTTGTATGAGGCCTTTTCATGTGGAAACCAACTGGCCCAGGAGGATTTCTGCCTTCTGGTCAGGGGATTTATAATATAATGTGATATGATTGCCTGGGGTCTTCCCTTCACTGCCCTCGTCTAAAGAGGAGGTCAGAGGTCAGGCTCAGCAGGAGGCCGGTTTGTGTTTGCTCCAGGCAGCTTGAGCAGAGTGGTCAATTACAGGCACCAGATCCATCACAACGCTCTGCTGAGCGTTAAAAGACGTGCGCAGCACGGCCGGCCTGTGGCACGAGGGCTTGTTCTGCTCTGCCTCACGCCATCAGCTCAACCACCACACGCTTGTTACTATGTTTATGGACAGACCAGTTTGAAAGGAAGAAGGTGCGGGTGGAAATAAACCTTATTATATTGGAGTTTGCATTGGCACAGACAGAGGCCTTGGCTGAGGTCCTGCTTGGCTGCCTGTCACTGTGAAGTGCTTCCCAGTGTGTGAGCACCATATCCCACCTGTCCAGACAGGTGCACCGACTCAAGTGGCTTCCTGTGTGAAAATGTTCGCACCTCTCCACCTCCCTCTTTGTCTCTCTATTTCTCTGTGGCTATTTTCTGCTCCTGTCGCCCTCGTCTTCGTCCACCTCCCGGAGCAGGCGCTCCAGGCGCACGGTGCAACATAATCCCTGCCTGTTTCTCACAGGTTCAGCTGTTTGAGAAGATGGTGGAGAGCGACGACGGCGTCCCCATCTGCAGCCAGTACATGGAAGTGAATTCAATTTCCCAGAGTACCCGGAGCCGCTACCTGACGCTGACCAATGGGATTTACCTCAATGAGGTCATGAGAGTCATGTAAGATGCATTTAGATTTCTTTCCCCGCATTGAATTGCAACAAACATGACCAACGGAAAAGTCAAGATTAAAAACACATTTTAAAACACATGGCTGCATGTTCCATTAAATGTTAGAGCAGTATTTAAATTTGAAATTAGCCATACAAATGAGAGTGCTCTTATTCTGTGCCATTACAAAACTAAAAGATTAACCAGCGTAACCTTGTAGTTACATGCAAAAATGGTCCTTGGATTTTATTAATGTTGAATTAAAATATGGAAATTGGCTTTTTAAATATTCCCCAAGGAAATAATTTGTAAATGAATTATAAAAAACAAAGACTAATACAAATATGACCTGGTCTTGAAAGAATTGCTTTGATCCTCTTAGGACAACGTGTCTGTTAAGTTGCTCATGGTCATATTCCTGCAAAACAAATCACATCTTCCTGTGTTTCTTTAGATCATGCTAAGTTGCCCAATTAATAAAACACCATCACTGCTACCTGTGAGGCTGCACCTAAGTGCCAGTGTCACGGCTGTGGAGTGGTTCTCTTCATGCGTGAAATGTGATGTAACATTCATCACACGCCCCTTTGTAACCTCACTTTGTTCTGCAGCCGGTGTGAAAGGACGGTGTAAATGCTACGACCTATTCATATTTGCCACAAATTTCCGGTGACTCGTGAAATGGGGTTCTGAATGCGCCACACAGCGAGGCGTCTCCGCTGAATTCCTTATCTCCGCGTTCGGATTCCGACAGAATAAAACCTTTGCGCTCCCTCTTGCTCTGGCAAGACAAGATCTCGGTGTTTGTGGAACAGCTGATTAATTTGGCCCGACCTAAGCCATGTAATTTCAACAAATGATTGCATGTGGATTCTCGCTGCCTGCCTCTGAGGCTCATTAAAATTTAATTCACTCGCCTTCTTAAATGTACGATTGCATAAGAATTTATCATCCGGAGAGATGTGGTGCCGGGCTGTTTGATCAAGCTCCAGTATAAACATCGCTGTCTTGTCTGTGTTCGTGCCAGAGACCCAAACCCCAAGGTGGAGCAGCTGTACAACAGCGAGAAGGATGACCACATGCTGAGAGTCCAGAACTTTTCCATTTTGAATCGGCACCTCAGAGCCTTCTACCAGGTAGGAGGGGGGGGGGGGGGGGGTCAAAGGGGGGAGGAGGGGGATGTAGATCCGATCAGGTTGGCACATGCCAGAGGTTGAACATCTCAACTATCAAATGGATGAAACTGAAACTGTAATTTGTGAGCACAACAGTTTTTCTATTAACCTTTATCTCCGTTTGGGCTCCACCAAAGCTCATCGTCAGAGATTATTCTTCAGATGATCTTTCTCAACCAGCTAACCAAATATACAGCGGAAAAACTGTTCAGTCAGTTCACACAGACATTCATCAACAGTTTGTAAACTGACCTCAAAGCTGCTTCTGAGTAAATTATCCTAATGCTCAATCACTGGAACTGTGACCCAAATTCTTTGTTGTTTGTTCACTGGTTTGATAACACACTCGTGTGTGTGTTTTGCCCCAAGTAACCAGAAAGTAGGTGAAATATTGTCCTTTACAAAGATGTTTGCTTGGAGTTATTTTTATGTCAGTATTATCCAGTGTCCCCTCTGCAAAGCCTAATTGGAAATTTTGATGCCTTGTCAACCTTGGGCAACAAGCAGCGAGGCAAGTTGTAACACACAGAGCTGTTACAGTTGTTTCACACTGAAGCCTGTGACACAGTCTGCGCAGGCATTTGGAAATGTTGCTGCTCAGGTTCAGGCTCCAGCGCCTTCAACAGCCCTGCTCCCTTTCTGTAGCATTTCTTTTGTGGATGGACAGAATTGACTCATTATAAATAGAAAAAAAAGTTCAATCTCCTTCTAAAACAAAAGTCAGGGCCACACCGATCAGGGCTGGGGAGGCAGTTGTGTAGCTGTGAGGTAGTGAAACAGGATGAGATGAAGCTCAACACACAAATGTATTCTGCCTAAAGGATGCTGTGGAATGTTTGAAAAACACGCAGAGGATGATGGTACATTTGTTTGATGGAGTAGATGAAACAGTAAATTTCCATCCTCGGCTTATTATCAGGCAGACAACAGCGAGACAAAGTGGAGGAGTGAGAAGCTGCTGTTGTGGTTTGAGGTTGAAGGAGGGAAAGACAATGGAAATCTATCAAGCGGCTCGGTGCGAGGCGTTTCCTAATGCTGTTCGTCCCTCTGGCATTTGAGGAAGTGACACAGCTCTTCCCCCGGAGGATGATTCAAAGGCTTCGTTCTCAGCCTCAGAGTGGAGTCAGGTGGACGCAGCACGCTCCGCTCGCCTTGTCACACAACACAGCGACACGAGTCAACCTGCTTTCACTTCCTGATTCTCAGCGAATCGGCCAGTGTCCCGTGAAAAACTGGGAGCCGGTCTGGTGACGATCAGGAAGCTCGTTACATCCCGTGTTACACTGGGACGTCAGCAGGTGAGCTCAGAGCCGGCTCCGTCACACAGGACGCCTGATTCAGCGCTGGTCGGGGTCTGACTGGGTTTGCTGCTGCTCTGCAGTGTGTGTTTGTGTACACTTGCATGTAACAACAATTGTTCATTCTGGTGAGATGAACTTTTTGCCGACTGTGACCACTCACACAAAGTGTGGACTTACAGTCATGTGAAGCACATTAAGGCTGCTGTTTTCGTTTTGTTCCATCAACTATTCTGTTCTGTTCTTGTGTATCTTTTTTTTTCTCTTTTCTCTTTTATTTCATTCCATTTTGATTTGGTTCTATTCTGCTGTCTGTCATACTCCATCTCCCTTATTGTTATTCTCTATTTTGTTTACTGTAAAATCATTTTCCATTGTTTACTAGTTTTGACTGTTAATCAGTTCTCTTCTATTTTGTTTGTCATTTTTTATTATGTTTATGTGATTCTCTTTTATTCTGTATTTTATTATATGCTCCTCTCTACTCATGTATTTTATCAGGCTAATTCCATCATTTGTTTATTCAGTCATAATATTGTTTGTTTTATTTAGTTCTGTTTGTTCCAGGCTGATCTCTTCTCTTATTTTCCAACTGTTCAGTATTCTATTGTTAGTTCTTTTCTATTCCTTTTTATGTTTTGTTGAAAAGCCTTTAATGCCCCAGAATCTCCAGCCTCCTGTTAATGGGATTTTAAATGTTAATTTCTCTCGCCTACTAATTTAGTGACCCTTCTGCATTTAAAGATCCCTCGCTTCAGTAAACCGTGACATTTTTAGGGCCGATAAATGATGTTCGAATTAACATAAAAACTACAGTTGAAATCTGCTTCGCACATGTGCTTAAGGCAGAACGAGAACGAGGCGTCCAACAGAAGCGCAGACCATCAAACCTGGAAACCGGCTCCGAGCCCGACAACATAAAGCGGAATTATTGATAGAAAGATGGAAATTGGAAAAGATAATGTTGCAGATGGATTCACCAGGGCTGCCAGAAACTTCATGAAATATTTGTGAAGCCTGTAGACAACAGCAGAGGCTGCTCCCTGAGGGAAGCTGGCTACTATAATGTTTCATTATTAAAAGCCATACATACAAAGGAAACGTAAATAAATGTGTGGAGAACTGAATCATATATTAGTCATATGCTTAATCTTCATTCACGCAGGCACGCTGTCATATATTGATGCATAAATCGGAGCAGATATTTCCCAGTATGCATTGGATCTTGGCTGTTTAGTGACATTAACATGCCAGCGACAAGCAGCTCTGTGTAATTTCCCGTCTGGCTGGAGTCTGTTTGGCATCGTGAACCACCGAGCTGCGCGGTGACCAGTGCGGGGCTGCGACGGGCAGCGGCCTCCGGGCCCCGAAGGAGCCCCGGGGCCCGAGGCGTCGCGCACCTCTTCGCCAAACCCGGGCGCGGTGCAGACGGGGAGGGGAGCTCCGCTCCCCGGCCTGGTTCTGAGTGACTCTGCCACTCTGCTCGCGTGCTGGGATGCGAACAGGCTTTCGGAGCAGTTGGGATAGAAACCGGCCAGTGTCGGCGTGTGGCTCCGTGACAGCGAGACTTCCATTTAACAGGGAAGTTGTTCTAAGTTTCAAACTAAGTGGGCGCCTGCGCTGCTAAATGCAACTAATTTCACGGCTGAAGGGCGGAAGCGCGGGTCCACGTGGCGCCGCCAGCTCATAAAGCAAGCAGGTGTGTGGTTTAGAGTCGGGTCTGTCTATAGATATCCCTCATGGTGAGTGACGCAATGTTTTCCTATTAAGTGGTGACAGAGCTATTCTGCAGCTCTTGTGCACAATATGATGCTACACAACGCTGCAGAACCACAACAGATAGAAGCTGTATCACTGAACCACAGGCCTTAACTAGACCTCAGTCACTGAGTGGATACGTGAGGGTCTGTTGACTGCTTGATGACTGTTGTTGAGCTCTGGGTGTGTAACTTTTTATCCAGGATAAGACACTTCCACGGATTCTTTTAGAGCTGTAATCGGTTCATCTGACATTTTTATGATGCGGCTTCCTTTAGAGAATATGGAATACTTTTACCCTAATCTCATCTAACCCGTCTGACCTGGAGAAACAAAAGGAAAGTTATCAGATATCAGCTCTTTGTTTATACCACAAACTGCTGCAGACCTGCAGAAAGTTTGTATTGTTGCTTCGCTTTTTCAGGGTCACCACAATTTTTTTGTTTAACTCTTCACATGTATTTTTTTTCTCCAGGAAGACCTACAGCAGTTGATACTGATGCCGCTCCCTAGCGTCGCCATTCTGGGGCAGGACCCCTTAACAGGTACGAGATAACAACATGATCCTATCAGCGCCACGTCTCTCAGCAGCAAGAAAGTAATTATACTTTATATACGAGTCCATATCTCTGCAATCTGTGGAACGCATTAAGGTGATAATGATAGGGAGGGTGCTGCTGGGGGGGTGATGATGATAATCGTGATAGTGACAGTTATTTCTTCGTGTCCTCAGAGGCAGCTGTGGAGGAGCTCAGGCGACTGCTGCTGCTGTTGCTGGGATGTGCAGTGCAGGTGATCACACGTGACCATCACATGTAACAGTCGCATGTTTTACTGAAGCCGTGAAGCGAGACTTAATGTTAAGGAAGAAACAGTAAAAGTAGAGCCTGGGACATAAAGATACAACATCTGGGATAATAAATAAAAGTGGTACAATAAATTATATATGTTTATGAATCATGGAAAATGTTTTCTAGTTAGTTAGACGGCTCCTGATTAGATTAAATGTGACGCACACTAAGTCAAGGAGCTGTCTTTTAGAGTCGTAGGTACAGTACGAAGTGAGCTCTAAGCAACACACAAACACAAAAAGTCCTTCATAGACTCACACAGCAGGTAAATAGAGTAGAAAAGCCCAGAAGACAACAGCAGTAATGAAAATATTAAAGATGTGTCATGATGATGGGATTTTCCTTCCAGCCACATTCATCATCTGCTGGTGAAAGTCCACAAATAAAACGTAAACACAGAATATGTGCTGTGTTTATAATGTAGAATGAAAAATGGGCCTTAATTTTTGGACCACAGATCAGTTTAGATCAGTTAAAAGTAGGATCCAGGACACAGAGGGAGAATTATAACTTTAAATAATGCTGTGGACAACCAGTACTTTATTCTCTAGGCTCAGATTTGCACTTATCCAATGCTTCAGTTATTGCTCAGCTCATTCTAGGATCTCTTCTGATGTTTGTATTAGTTTTATTTATATTAGACGTCCCAGACAGACCTGGGAGAGGTAGAGCAGCTAATCAAATGCAGTGTCAACGATTTGATCCCCAGATGAGGAGCAACCCAACAAACCTGACATGGAAGTCGCTCCAGTTTAAAGCATTTGACTAAATGGAGTTCTACACATATTCATTCACAATACAATTAGAGATGTAAATAACTATTTAAAAGGAGCTACTCCTGTTCTTTTCTTTGAATCAAACCAGCTTCTCACACACACGCACGCACGCACGCACGCACGCACGCACGCACGCACGCACGCACGCACGCACACACACACACACACACACACACACACACACACACACACACCTGAATCTTTTTCATGCTCGTGTGTCTGCAGTGTGAGAGGAAGCAGACGTTCATTCAGCAGATCCAGTCTCTGGACATCGAGACCCAGGCAGCCATTGCCAGCTGCATTCAGCAGGTATGTTGAAGTGCAGAATTAATCAAATTAAGGACCTCCCAGATATAAAAAGCATTCGCAGAGCGACCATTTGCATGAGGACTCATAGTCCAGGGTAGACTATTCTGAGAGGGTCTCTGCTCCTAAATGTGATTTAGCAAAGAATTTCTTACTGTCTGCCCTGTAGGCAGAGAGAGGGAACTATTATACCTTCTCCTAGTGCTTCAAGTAAGTGTGAAAATGAGCTACTTGTCATTCTACTGGCAGCCTTTTAAAGACCTCTGGGTGCCCCTTGCTGCCACCGTAGGATGGATTTTCACCCCTGGTGCCCACCTCTCCACCTCCACCTCTGCCACATCATCCTCTCCCCTTCATCTCTTTTCTGTCATACTTCATTGTCCTCTCCAATAAGGCATAAATGCCAAATTGTACTCTTTTAAAAATACCCCCCATGAATAATTGCCAGCATTACGAAAACAGCATGTTGCATACCAGCGTGTCTAAATTACAGTAACAGCGTGTTGCCAACAGCCTTTTTGTGCCAGGTTCCTCAGCCTCATGAATCAGAGAGGTGAGAGGTGCTGTTCCTGCATGTGGATGGATGCGCCTCCTGCTTGCTGCTCATATGCCTTCCACCTAGGGACATTTCAAAACTGTCTGCACCGCCATTAGTTTCCGAGCGTTAGTCAGGCTGTTTTTGGACAAACTTACCAGACAGAAATAGTTGCTCTCCGTTGTGCACACGCGCATCTCTGCTTGATATTCACACAGCCTTCCCGCTGTCTGGATCGCTCATCTCCAGATCTGTCATTTTCTGTCAGGGTTTCCCAGGCGCATATTGATCGTATCACAGACACCTGAAACGCTGTCCTTGCTGCAGGTGACTCAGGACCCTCGCACGGTGCTGCCGCTTCAGTGGGAAGAGCTGGTGGAGACGGAGGGGGCGGACTTCCAGCTGGTCTTCAGCTCCATGGCCAAGCAGATCCAAAGTCTGCTGGCACAGAGGGACACTCACCTGGAGGTACAGCATGCACACACAATGAAGGATTAGTGTGATGCTACTCTGACGTCTGTACATTAAATATGAAGCTGCAACAAATATGTAACCAGACACACATGTAGAGCCTCACACAAAGCAACTGACAAGCAACACATTAAGAGTCCCCAGAACCTCTAAAGGGCTCACAGGCAAACTCAGCTTTGATGAAGATATAAAATGTAATGAACCTGAAGTCAGCGTCTGCGTATTTGATCAACATGCTCACATCTCATGTTTTCTTCCGCTCCCGTTGATTCTGCCTTCTGCTAAAAGAAGCTATTATTAAAATGGTATCTCAGCTGGTTGGGTTATTAAACAGATTGGAATGTAATAAACATGATTACACTGCGGAATTTAAGGTTAACAAGTGTCAATTATTAATGAAAAACAGATAACAATGAATGAAATGCTTGTGGGTACAGGTCCACTTAGGCCCGTTACCAGCTTTCACAAACGAAAACATCAATATTAAAATAATTAATTCAGGTTTCTACAATGAATAACTTAAACCTTACTCCACAGAATTAATAGTGGAATAACATGAACTATTTTTCATCAAATAATTCCAGTGAACTCAGTTAAATCGTATTGATTCAAGGACTCAACTTGTTGTGTTTTATGTGTGATCACATAAAAAGAGAGCGAGACAAAATGCGCAAAAAGCCTTTTGACATTTATTTGTACCAAACTATGACGAGCACCTGCAGTAAGTGTAGGTTTAACGTTTCAAGCATCTCACGCTGTATTTGTTAATGCGTGTCCACTGTGGTCTTAGCCCCTGTAATTTATCTTGCCCGACTCCAGTTAACTTTCAAACCTTTGTCTTTGTCCGTCCTCTTTGTCCCTCGTACCTCCGTCTCCCTCTCCCACCCAGAGGATAGCGGAGCTGTGCTGCGAGCGGGAGGCGCACGCTGACTCAACCTCGGCACCCCTGGGTGGTCTCGGCGAGGAGCCACCCCAAAGTCTGGCGCTCCAGCTGGCGGACAGCAAGGCCAAGCTGCGTCGCCTCAAACAGCAACTGTGAGTGTGTGAGTGTGTGTGTGTGTGTGTGTGTGTGTCAGGAAAGCTCAGGAGTACCTTCAGAAGAGTTTTGAGAAAGGTCAACGTGAAAAAGGTGCAAATGATTTTGTCACAGTTTACATTACACAAAGCAGTTTGTTGTTATCAGCCATGATACAGAGCAAATCAGGTGCTCAGTGCTGGAATCCACAGTGTAGTCACCGCAGACTAGATCCTAAAGGTCACTGCCGCTCAATTACACTTTCTGCATGTACTTAGTATTTCAAGCAAACATCATTTGCTCACATCGTATGTCTTTATCAGGCAAAATATCACAGACAAGGTTCACAGGTTACTGGTTTTGTTTTTCAGGGAAGACAAAGGTGATCAGATACTGGATTACAAACAGGAGATACAAACTATGGAGGAGCAGCTGAAGAAACTTCACAAAGAGGTGCAGCCGCCGGCCCCCGGCCTGACACATGAAGCTGTAGCCACTGAGCCACAGCTAGAATTCCCTGTGTATTACGTCTAACAACACACAGGTGGCATCCGGTTAATTCCACTTAGATGTTGTGTTCAGCAGTAATCATGCTACAGCCACTGCAGCCAAGTTCTGTTCAAAGCCAGACTTTTTCTTTCCCAGCTGAATTTAAACCATGATAAGATAAGAAATAACTTGTTTTAGTAGATTTACTCCCGGGTTCTGGATGCTACAGGTGTTTGAGGACATTGACGGCGCTTTAAGAACATCACTTACTTTTTCTATTTTTTGTGACAGTTTTAATCACCGAAGGTCTCACACGCGCACGCTGGTTCCTTCCTGCATCAGACACTGTCAACATTTGCTGTACGTCACATCCCGATGCGTTCGCAGCCTTTCTTGACCCCTGTTTTTGTGTGTGTGCGTGTGTGTGCCTGCGTGTGTGTGTGTGCGTGCGTGTGTGTGTGTGTATGTGTGTGTGTGTGTGTGTGTGTGTGTGTGCGTGCGTGCATGTGTGTGTGCGTGTGTGTGCAGCTCCGCTCGCTGCAGAGCGAGGTCAGGGGCATGCGTGCCCTGCGCGACGAGCTGGACTGCGCCCGTGAGCGAGCGACACGCGCCGAGCAGCTCCAGGCTGAGCTCCAGAGCTGCAAACACAGACTGCGCAGCCTGGACCTCACGCGCACTCAGCTGAAGGTACGCGCGCCACTACACACACATCAAAATGAGTAACACGGAGCACGGCTACACTTACATGAATATATGCCCCGCCTTTATTCATACAAACACCGTTTATTAAGCAGAGGATCCTCTTCGTTTTTTTAAATCTTTCACTGAGCGTCTATTATTTTTTAAAAAGAAGCACCACTTAATCTCAAAAGCTGTCTGATGCTCGTGGGTGTTTCAATCAGGAGTGCACAACTCTGAAGCTCAGAGACAGAGAATGAGATTATATTGAGTGATGTCATCAGGATTTAAAGCCCAGAGCGGCTCCATTGACAAAGAGCAGGAGAGCGGCTTCAGTTATTGGAGCCTTTACACCCAAATGAGATTTATTCAGTGGCAGTATAACTGTTCTGAGGCAGAAAAAGCGTTGATCCCATCACGGCTCCTTTTGCAGACAAATGTCAGAGAAAGATCGATAAACTTTGAGATGCGCCGACGAAACAAATAAACAGTGTCAGTCCCAGCAAATATTTGTTCTTAATTTCCACCGGCGTGTGATCGACTCGTTGGCAGCTCATCACTTATACAGCGTGCGTGTGTTTGCTCACTTTTGGTGCGCGGCGCCCCCTACAGGAGCAGCAGCAGCTGTGCGCGGCGCTGCAGGAGACCAAGGCTCTGCTGGAGGAACAGCTGGCGGACGCACGGACGCGCTGCTCCACGCTAAGGGAGCTGGAGAGGGACAACCTTCTGCTGCGTCACAAAGTCATGGACGTGGAAGCAGTGAGTTGTTGTTCTCCCACTCCTGTATGAATGGGAAAAAATGTTGGTATTTAACATTGCACTTTTCTCTATATGTGTTGCTGGTGCTTGTTTTGGTGGTAAACTCATGTCTACGGTTATAATTTATGGGAAATTACCAGCCTCGCCTAAAGTTTGTGTGTGTGTGTCACCGGTGGCTTTAAATAAAGAATATGTTTTTCCTGTAATCGACGTGAGCGTTTGCGTGTCTCTGTGCGTAGGAGCGAGACACTGAGAGGCAGCGAGTTGACGAGCTGCTGGAGATGAACATGAGCCTTCAGGCAGACCTGAGGCACAGCAGCGGCAGCGGCAGCGGCAGCGCTCCGGTGCCAGCAGCTGCGGGCCACCTCCGCTTCCTCCAATCAGAACTGGACTCTGACGAGGAGCCGAACCAACCGATTGGTCAGAGCCCCTGCCTTTTTTTAAGCACCTTGTCATTTAAGACATTTTAATTAACTGATAAGAAAAAAAAATCTGGTGCCGCACCGGCCTGCAAGTTATCAGTCAACAATAACTGAGTGAATCTCTCCTTAATTTCTCTTTCTGTCCGCCCCCCCCTCTTGTTTCTCATATTTCTTCTGTTTTATTTTTTATTTCTTGCGGCCTCCGTCTCAGACGAGAAGCCTCTGAGCGTGGAGGTGGGCGAGGCGTCAACGCTGAGGCTGCTGGGAGCAGAGCAGGAGAACGCTGAGCTCAGGAGACGACTGGAGGAGCTGCAGGCCCAAAAGGAGGTCAGGGTGCAAGGCACTTTATGACCCACACACACACATCTATAGTAGTGTAATGAGATAATTAATCTATAGCCTCTACACAGAAGGAGGTTGGAAGTCAAAGTGGGTCATAAACATAAGTCAGCTGTTAGAAGCACTGGATGGATGAGTGAGAGATGAAGGATGCAGGGGGAGATGACAGAGCTTTAAAAGCACAGATCCAACTCCACACTATACCTTTATGTATTTATTATTGATATGATCATGATATGGCTGAAGGTGTCATTACACTCAAGAGCCAATATATGAACAGACTGGACTCTGGCATCTCAGAGTCGGGATCAGTGTGAACCATCCGTCTCCTCTCGCTGCAGGCTGACTCTCCAGATGCTAAGGAAGAGCTGACTTGCCTGGAGACAGAGCATCAGAACACACTGAGGGAGGTGAGCACAGAGATAAAGAATTCGATCACTACACCAACTAAATTCAACGCACGTGGCCGAACCTCAGCACACGTTGAGGACGAACAAACGGTGGTTCCAGTCCGTTTTCACGCGGCACATTCACGCTCATTCCTGTTCAAGTCCAAAAAGAAAAGAGACAACAGATGCCGCAAAAATGTAGCAGACTAAAAGCTTGGAAGGAGATCAACAATTCTCGCCCATTGTACTTTTCAGTTTCAAAACCTGAAGAATGAAAATTCCACTTTGAAGCAGCACCTGGAGCAGCTTGTGACCAAGCTGCAGTGTTTAGAAGACAAGAGGAAAGACGAGCCAGCGAGGACTCCACACAGAGAGGAGGAGAAGGAGGAGAGAGGAGTGCAGGGCTCTGAATCACGCAGGGGGGAAGGCGAAGGCAGGGTGAGGATGATGGAGGAGAGGAGAGTGGAAATAATCAGGACCCAGAGGGAAGCTGGAGTCGGTGAAGAGGTTCTCCACGTTCAAGGGGAAAAGGGTGAAGTGTGCGATGAGATGATGGAGCCCAAAAGGAGAGGGGAGGCAGAGGGAGGGCAGCAACACAGAGAGAAGCAGGAGAAAGAGCCGACTGCAGCACCAACGAGCCCCGAGACCCCGAAGCACCTGAAGAGTCCAGACGATAACACGGTGACCACAGCTGCACACCCGGACGTGCACCCCCCATCGGATCTCAATGCGGAGATCCTGACGAAGCACCTCCAGGAGGCTCAGGACGAGGCCGACCGGCAGGAGGCCGTGATCCAGGACCTGCGCTCCAGGCTGGCGGAGCAGAGCAGGAAGAGCTGGGAGGCGGAGCAGACGCTGGTGGTCCTGGAGGCGGAGATGCAGCGTCTGAGGAAAGCCAGCGAGAGTCTGGGGGAGGCCCGCAGGCAGATAGAGGTATGGACGGAGGGAGGTGGGAGATGCCACAAGGCAGTTTATGCTAATTAGTGAATATTGTCAGCGGATCGATGCACACATAGCTGCTGAGTCCTGCAGCTGAGTTGATTTTCCACGCATTCAGGTGCTGCAGTCCGAGGGTCTGGTGATGGAGGAGGAGCTGTGCCGCCTTCGGAGCCAGGCGGAGCTCCACAGGATGCAGACCACGGTCATCGCCGCCCTGGAGGGAGAGCGGGCCACGCTGGAGAGAGACAGGGACGCGCTACGAGGCACCGTGGACGCCCAGCGCACCGTCCAGCGCAAGGTTGTGTGTGCATGTGCATGCGTGCGTGCATGTGTGTGCGTGCGCCGCACACACATGCACGCACGCGACTCAGTGACAGCTGTGACACCAGCGCTTTCACGGGCGCAGCGGATGTCACTTCGCTTCAGGGAACATAAACAAGGGGTAGATCAAAAATAAATGTAGGAATCAAATGAAAGCCAACAGAGGTTTTTGATGTAGCACAAATCCTCAGTGAATTAAATCATCTCATTTTAATGGCCAATCTCATTATTCTGTAATCCCCTTAAATAATTACTTGTTTACATTAAATTCACTGCATTAGTTTGGAGTTTCGTTTGCCAAATAGATTTCTTTCACCATCTCTTGTGTTCATCTGAAAACTAATTATGTGATGGCATGGAGAACTCAGCAGGAGGTGGATTTGACAGCGTGAAGTA
Source organism: Betta splendens (assembly GCF_900634795.4). Lineage (NCBI taxonomy): Eukaryota > Metazoa > Chordata > Actinopteri > Anabantiformes > Osphronemidae > Betta > Betta splendens. The sequence continues at coordinate 12,445,188 of NC_040890.2, read as the reverse complement.
AAAATGGATAATTCAAACTCTCTGCGGGTAAAACACAGTTCTATGAATCCGGCGTTGAGCAAGCGAGGCAATTATTAAACCGACACTGAGGTGAGATCCCAGGTTACGGTCACGGTTTGTCCCCAGATGAAGGCTCAGGGATGAACTCAAGCAGAAATCAGCCCCTTCAGCCTCCGCAGGATGTAAAATGTTTATACTGTGTAATGTGCTGTTTTCGATACATCAGAGAAACTGCAAGCGAAGGAAAGGATCGCTGCTAAATCAGCAGTAAAGAAGAACTATAAAAGGGATTCATGAATCCCTCCCATTTGGAGAAAGATGTACATAAAGCGTCTGATGTAATAGTGTAGTGTTCCCACCCTCCTTTTATGTAGCTTCTCTGTGAGCCTCACAGTTACCAACCAAACACTACTCGATTTTTAATCATAAGAAAATACGATGTTCTTATTTACAAACGTGTTCCAGATGTGCCCAGTGTCCAGCTGTGAAGACACCAACTACAGTGCAGTTTAATCTATGAGAAGTGGGTTCTACTGCACGGAACATTAAAGTACACACAACAACTGTGAAGTCTTTCTTTAATTATACATTATACGACAACCTTTCATTCTCTGAACGCTGCTCCAGAGGAGATGTCGGCCTATCAGTTCAGTTTGTGGATAAAAGATCAACTGAAATGAAATCTGTTCATTTGGATGCAAGTTTATTTCTTTAAAGTCTAAGGCTGAGTTGGAACAACAACGAGTGCTAAATCAAACACGACGTTTGCTTGTCGTTTTTTGACGCCAGGTGTGATTCAAAGGCGAAAGCTCACCTGCATCCTCTCTTTTCACTTAGTTAGTGAGAGAGGTGAATGAAGTTATGTGTAGCCCACTCTAATGATCTAACAGCATCTTTCATCCATCTTGTCCTGTTCGCCAGGCTGAGCAGCTGGAGCTCAACACGCAGACCCTCAGGGCGGAGCTGGAGCGTCAGGGTCGGAGTCTGGAGACGTCCCGTCGCCGGGAGGAGGAGCTGGAGGCGGAGCTCCGCGAGGCCGCCCGGGAGGCCGGGGTTCTGGCCCGGGCGCGCGACCAGGCGCTGCTGGAGGTCTCGCGGCTTGAGCAGGAGAAGGAGGCGTGCCAGTCGGAGCTGGACGGACAGAGAAAGGAGGGCAGGCAGAGGGAACGAGCGGCGGCGCGGCTGAGGCAGCAGCTGGAGAGCACGACCCTGGCCCTGGAGCACAGCAACCAGAGAGCCCGGGCCCTGGACGCTGAACACAGGTGCGTACACACACTTAACCCTGATCACGAGCACAAGTACGTAATTAACTTTACAAGGCATTGGAGAGAGCTGCTCATCGGCGCCGTGCATTTATCTGTAATGTCACGTCTGTCTGCGCTTGGACTCATGCTGCTGCTGCTGCTGCTGGTGTGTGTGTGCGTGTGCGTGTGTGTGCAGGCGCGTGTGCCAGCAGCTGTCTGAGTCCAAGGAGCTGTGCGCGCGGCTGCAGGACCGGGAGGAGGAGCTCGGCACTCGATTGAGCAGCGCCGACGAGGGCAAGCAGCAGCTGCAGGAGCGCTGCGCGGACGCCCGGGCCCAGATTAGCTCGCTGTCCCAGGTGTGTGAGCGCTAGAGTAGTCACCGGTGCTGCAGAGACGGGAAACGCTCCCAATCTGAGCCTCTCATCACAAACAGACTTCACACAGTAGGTGTGAGAAAGCTAATTATGGCATTTTGTAAATAAGTACAATAGGTGAATATCATACTCATACACAATATCATCACAGTACAAATGTATAAACACAGACTCCTCTCTGTCTTATCAGGACTTATCGGATGAGAGGGGACGTTGCCAGGAACTGTCCTCTGAGGTCCAGCGTCTCAACCACAAACTGCTAAAAGCTGAGGCCGATCTGAAAGCGGCCACCGAGTCCCTGAACCAGTCCCAGGACAGAATGGAGTCGCTCTCCCAGCGCCTGGCGACGAGCGAGTCCCGGCTGGAACAGAGGAGAGGCAGCAGCGACGTGGACCATACGTCCAGTGCACATCCGGACCCCACGGACAAAGCACAGGTCAGCGAGTCACTCACCCAGGCGGCGTCTGACCCGGATCGGCCCCGTGAAGGCTGCGGCCTCACGACCCACGACGGCGCCGCCGGAGAGGCCGAGCGACGGCTGAGCGAGAGGCTGTTGGAGCTGGAGAAGGAGGTGCGTATCCATGTCTGCATGTGTTTCAGCTCAATGCGTGCGGGTGCGTCTCCCGCACGAGAGCTGCACCAGCTATATTACTAAAATTCTTGCTTTAGGGATATTTGATGACTATCAACTTAGTGTAGGCCACCACTTCCCCAGGAGCAGCACTTTCTTTCCAGAACTACTGCTTTATCTCTGCTCATCAGTTTTTATAATGTCACCTCGGCTACTGTTAATCTTCCTTATCTCCTCTGCTGCTCTCGTGCTCCGGCTCTTACTCTTTCTTCTTCTCTGGAACTCACACACACACGCACACATTAAGCTGTAAAGGGCGGCTCCACCAAGGTCAGCAGTGTCAGTCATTGCATTTTTAGAGAAGGAAACATCTTCACATTTTTTGCAGTTTAATTCCTGGTCTTAGTCAGTGCCTCACTAACATCCTTGCTTTCTATTAAATACCGAATGCAATCATATACTCCATCATGTCATGTGGTGTCTTCTGATTGACTGAACACACCTGACTGAGGTCATTCCATTGATCGGAGTGAGACATGTCGATTCCTTGCGAGTCTGTCTGGAACGCCAGCATGGGGGAGTTGCTCCTTCACTCCTGACATTGAAACTGGTGTTCTGCATTAGACTTGTGCTGCTAACTACTAATCTTCTGTCTCATCTGATCAAAGAGTATTACATGAAACAGCCCGAGGAAGAACACACTGATGAGTTTCAGAAGAAAGTTGGTCTGGCCGCTTTGAGTCTGTTTTCAAAGCTGGAGTTGGTGACTGATGGATGGTCTTAAGGTCCATGGAGCTGTTCTAAGAGGTTTACCTCCAGGCTTTTTCTGTTGGACCACATCTATTTCTCTATCCCTGTTGCTGAGAAGCACCACTATAACATGATGCTGCCAGAGCTAGGCTTCACCGCAGGGGGTGTATGTGCCAGATTAGCTATTACTGTTATATATCTCAGTGTTTACATTCTATACTAGAGTTGAATGTGATATATTAAGAGGTGTTTTACCTTTTATCCCAAAGAAAGAGTGATATATATATAAATGTATACGTACCTCTGATTTTATCTGGGAATAACACTACACTGAAAATCTAAAAGAGTGGATGAAAATGTAGAAATCCCTCGAGTCAGAACGTGATTCTGTTACGTGCTGGGAGAAAATGTGAGAGAATCTGAAATGAAAAAAAAAAAGAGTTGAAGGAGACCAACACTCAGCCACAGGCTCTCTAGACAATGCACACATGATATGTGTGGTCCCTAAGACAGTACTTGCAAAAATGTTGGAATAAATTCAGACTGTGACTGTAGAGCTGAGCCATGGTGGGCTGCTCACCGCGTCTTATACTGTACCTTCATCTTTTTCCAGCTCATCTCTGTATGAGTAGGATTTTGTGGAACTATAAATGATAGAGTTGCAGCTTTGGATCAAGCTCAGCTAATGTGCATATAACCTATGGCTGTGGATCCCCTGTCCATGTGAGACTAAGAAGTCCCTCCTTCCCCCTAGAAAACCTTGGCCGTTGCAGGACAAGAGGCCCTGCGCTCACGCTTGTCCCAGACCCAGGAGGCCTGCGAGCACCTGAAGGAGCAGCTGGAGGCCCTGCGCCGCCACTCCCTCAGCCTGCAGGACTCCTGCACGCGGCTGCAGACCCTCAACACTCAGCTGCAGGTCAGCGGACAGCGGGCTCAGGCGCGATTATCATAGCGGCTAGGGCTTACTATTCTCCAATCACACGCGCAGGTGGAGCAGGCGTCCACCAGCTCCCAGCATGCCGTGCTGCTGACGCGCTGCAGCGACAGCGAGGCCAGGTGCGCCGCCCTAGAGGCCGAGTCCAAGGTGTGGGCGCGGGAGCGGGAGGAGTCTCTGGCCAGGATGGAGGCCCTGCGGAGGGACCACGAGAGGATGACGGCGCTGCAGCAGCGGCAGGAGGTGGAGCTGGAGGAGCTGTTGGACAAACACTCTCAACTACGGAGCAACAATCGCAGCCTGGAGGCTCAGCACAGGGAGCTGGAGGCCAGGTAGCTTTAACAGCTTTGACGTCTGCGAGGAGTCTTAGGTTTTTCCTAAGAAGTGATACAGCGCAAAAACACACGGAGCCAACTTTCATCGCTCGAAGACACGCGTTCTCTCTTTTAGTCACACATTTAAGGCACTGTTTTTTTTCTTGAGGTGAATTTGAATATGTTTACTATCTCAAGATACAAGGAGCTCCTGGACGGTAAAAGCCAGCTGGAGGAGAGAGAGCGGGAGATGAAGGCGGAGAGGGAGGAGATGGAGGCCGAGGCCCAGAGAAGGCAGGAAACCGAGCGAGAGCTGGAGCGGCTGAAAGAAGAGAGCGAGCGGTAACGGATCCACTCGGCTTCTATAGCATCGCATTGATGAGCTCTGGTTATGCTTTCGCTCGCCTCCTCCCGCTGCACTAATGTTCATTTGAATACACGGAGCAGCGGCGGTAATGCGTCTGTGTGAAGCACAGGGCACAGCACAGGAACCAGTTTGAATGCAAATGTGCCGCAGGAATGCACAGAACAGGTTTTACATTTTTTAAATACACGTTTTGTTTGTGATTAAAGGCTTTTGGGCTTCAGGGATCAGACTCAAAACAGAAGAGAGGAGAAAGAAAAGCAAGCAAAGTTTCATGATATAATGAAACTGGATGGTGTTACATTTAAATTATGATGATAATGATTATTATTATTATTATTATTATTTATTGTTATTATTGTTATTGTTATTATTATTATTTGTAGTAGTAGTAGTAGTAGTATATAGATTATTCAATAATGAAAATTCATACTGCAGGCCTTAGGGGAACTATATGGACATCTTCTACTGAACCAGATCTGTTGACTGGTCCTGTTTGTATCAAAATCAAAATATACTTTGAATCCACATTGGGAAGATAAAATGTTGGATAGTTATTACTGAATATTACCTAATGTCCCCCTCAGTGATCATTAAGAGTTTCATTTTATATTATTACCGTTCTCATTACAAAATGAAACAAAGATGATTGCTCACCTCTTGTTTTGTAAGCAATAGTTTCGTGAGTGATGCTTCATAATGTGAGCTTCAGCCACTCTTGGTTATTGTTCGGGTGGTGGAATAACACAGTAATGAGTTTGAGTTAGAGTTTAGTCGGGGAGAACTTGCCAAACAATGATGCACAGCCCTTTACGGAGCTTTAACGGTGACGGTAGTGATTAAAGCGGCGCTGTGCTGGCGTTGCAGGCTGCAGGCCCAGCACAAGGAGGGGTTGGTGTCGCAGGCGGAGCTGCTGGCTCAGGGCTCGCTGCTGAGGGGGGAGCTCAGCGCCTCCCAGCTGGAGCGGACCCGACTGGAGGGGGAGCTCAGCGCCCTGAGGGAAACCAACCAGAGCCTGGACCTGAGCAATGCCCGCCTCACCAGCCAGCACCAGGTACACACACACACACACACACACACACACACACACACACACACACACACACACACACACACACACACACACACACACACACACACACACACACACGTATGTGCTTTGTATTCAGGCTGCAGGTTCATCATTTGCATGCAAAAAAGGGATTCAGTGCTTCACAGCGACGACACTCTGATACATTACCCTCTTCAAATAAGAAAACAAATTTATTTAAAGCATTGCTGGACAATTAGGCAAGATTTATTAGGACTTGATTGCAGCTTTTGGAAAGTGCTTTACATAGCTGTTGCATATCGCCCGTGAGTGTGGCACTTGTAATACTTGCTATAAAGCAAATCACAGCTTCATAGACTGTATTAAAAACATTTATTGCCATAAATTGAATAGCAAGCACAGAAAATAAATCTCAGTAAAGTCTCCAGTTGTTTGAAGGAGCCTGAGGGAAGTCGGTTTCCTCTGACTTCCTACAGAGGACATCAGGAAGTCTGCGGGCAGATGTTTCGTTCTGTTGCCTCATCCAGATGCTCACGAAACTTCTCTTGGATCACTTGGTTCTGTAGACGCACAGACACAAACTTGTTGCAGGATTTGAAACATTTGCAAACCAAATTGCCGAATCATTTCCAATTGCTCGCACGATTATGAGTTATGTGACGCCGAGCTCTGGCCTCCGTCAACATGGGCAGTAATTGTGGGTTTTGAGCAGATTAAACAAAGATTATTCATCTTTTCTTATGAGAGCACTCAGTCAGACTCTGCTTCTCCCAGCGTTTGGTCCTTGTCTAAGCTAACTGGACCCGTGGTGCCTTTGAGCAAGCCTCTGCTCCAGTGGAGCTGCTCAGTGGTCAGATGGTGGTTGTACTGGGCACCCTGAGTCGTGGGTGAGGCGACCCCACCCACTCGCTGGCTGTTGGGGGCTATGTTGTTACTATTAATACTCAGTGATGAACCCATTTCATAGCTGTTCTGCTGTTGGAGCTGGTGATGGAGATGCTGGCTGCGGTTGTGAACTTAGCTCATGTTGCTCTGACCTCTCGCTTTTCACTGCTTTTTTCAATCTGCAGTCTACAGTTCCGTGACCACTGCCCTCACATTCAGACACCAGCTGCTGTACTTCTCTCAGCACCTTTTGATGTCTTTACACACAGGTCTAGATTTGTGCGACGTTCCTCAGAGCTGACCACTGTGTGCATGAATCAATACCGCCATCGCTGCAGATCTTTTTCAGCTGCTTTTCTCGTCTGAACCGACACGGTGTCGAGAGAGTGACCTCATAGGCCTGGTCTTAGAGAATCACTAGACTGTGACACGTGCAAGCAAAGACTACACATAAAGCTTTTGTTTTGACCGACATGATTGATTATGATCCTACTGTATGTGTGCAGCTTTTGAGCCAGTTGAAGGGAAACATGGAGGAGGAGAACCGTCACTTGGCCGAGCAGAATCAGAGCCTGCTGAAGGAGAACCGGGCCCTGCTGGAGCAGAGCCTGGAGCGCCGTGACCTGCACTACTCACAGCAGAGGGAGTACCAGTCAGTACACACACACACACACACACACACACACACACACACACACACACACACACACACACACACACACACACACACACACACACACACACACACACACACACACACAAACACGGGTTTATAACAAAAAACCTGAACACCACTGATGTGTGTGTTTAATGTTCGTCGTCGGTCCAAGTTCTATGTTCATTAAAGCTCTTATGTAAAGGGCTGAGCCTGTGAGACAACAATTTCACAGTCCAACAGTGCTCAGCAGTCGCCCTTTTAATGACTAATAGACTGGGAGCGGATTAATTCAGAACCAATAGTGGGCATGCAGAATGGGCGCCAAGCTTTCGTATTTCAAGTAGTTTCAAGCTTTTATTTCTCAGTACATTTTTTCCAGTTTCAATGTCACCGGTAACATTTCAGATGTGACGCCAGCGTCCTGCTGTGTCACCTCAGTGGCTTCTAACACCTGTAACACTGGTGGGTCATTGTTAAACAGCCAGCCACTGTTCAGGACCATAATAACGTGTTAAATTTTACTCTGTATTAGCATAGTCAACATTAGTCAAAGTAATATTCTAAGTACATGAAATCTCTATACGTACAGGTTCAGTATAGAACCTAAAAGTGTTATGGACTTGGTGATAAAGTGATTGATTCTTTTGTTTTTGGAGGAAAAACAACACTGACACACTGATCGCTTCCCTGTAGTTGGAGAATTAAAGTTAGAGCATGTATTGGACTTCCATTCATCAGCCTGAATGCTAATCTTGTTAGATGTGTTGTGTAAGTAAGAAACAGCATATGCAAGTGAGCTGGAGTTTTTGAGCGCGCATAATTGTTCCCTCAGGTCGCAGGTCTGCACATACCAACGATAGACACTGCTGGAATTTAATTAGACATTCAGAGTCAGAAACACAGCAGAGCCATAAAACCACTTATGAGAATAAAAAAGGTCCGGTGCTCATTCTACAAGCTTTAGTTGAACCTTCACCAGATGCCTCCATCACTTCGTTCCCAATTGAATTATGTGATGAGGTATTTTTATCCCAGGGTCTAAATTTCAGAATGTTCAACGTGACCTGCAAAGTTTGGTTTCGATGCAAACATGACCAATGGCAGTATTGCAACAGATTTTTCGAAATAAGTAATTGATTAAAAACAAAATTTAGATTCTAAATTTATTTCCATATCCACACTGAAGGCGACATCTTTTCACCAGTAGCTTTAGAGTATTGACAGTTGGGACCAAAGTGTTGAAGGGACCAAACAACAAGCATCACCATCATCTGCTGGTGCTGCTAAAAATGTACCAAGACTTTGATACTTGGCTAAATGTCTCATTTTCCGTCTCGGACCCGCTAACGTCCCTGATCCTCTCCGCCTACGGCCGCGTGCCGGAAAGCGGCAGTCATCTCACGCTGTCAGCGGCTTTGTGTCCACTATTTCTATTCTCCGCTGCCTCTCATTCAGCTGGGGTCCGCTGAGCGTGAAGGCTATTTCTCAACAATTGCCTGCTTCATGTTTGTCCGCAGCGCAGCTCGAACCCCGCGACCCCGCGCGCACCGGCAGCAAATGAGCATTAACGTCCACACAGAGCCTGTTGTCTGATCTGCAGTTCAGACGGCGCAGCCGACTCCATTTTTGAATTTATGGGAACGGGTCGAATCACAGAGCTGCACGCAGAATAATCTAGTCCTGCTGGTTATGAATGCATGAAATGAATCAAACAGACCTTCTTGCTCATTTTTTTATGTCTGATGTCTTTTCAGGGAGAAGCTCAGCGAGCTTCGTCGGGAGAAGCAGAAGCTGGTGGAAAAGATTATGGATCAGTACAGAGTCCTGGAGCCCAGCATGCAGCCCACAGTCATCAAGGCCAAGTACTCAATATATATTATATGTACACAACATACACCAATGGCCAAATTATTACTCGATTCAGTGCAATACACTAGCAGCACTTTTTATTACGCTGAGGCCGTAAAAAGTGCTGTAGATTTAACGCAGCTATAATATTTTTATAATACAGATCTATCAAATGACAATGTGGAACTAGACGTACTGTACTGCGTAGCTTTCGTGCGCCACTCAAGGTGGTGACATTTGTGCCAGATGTGATTTCCTGCAGCTGTTACTGAGACATAGTGTTAAAAACGGGGGAAAACAGTGACTTTAACCCTGAGCGCAACACATTCATCCTTGAGTCCCCGTAGACGTTGGTGCTGAGGGAACATCAGTGTACGGTCTTTAGCCTAAGGCGGACGGGAGATCACCTTTAGCTTTGACGCTGAACGTCTCATCAGCTCATACTGAGTGAACTCAAGTCTGAGAACGCCTGAAATGTCGCTTTAGCAGCAGAAGCGAGAGAAGGAACCAGCCAAAAGCATAGCGCCTTCATGTCCCCAGTGCAGATGCGTAACAACGCGAAGGTGCGACAAGGTCACACATACAGTCGCGATGAACCTAATGAGACTTATCACCTGAGTTTTATTTAGAAGCAACAGACTGTTTAATCAATACTCTCCATTATTATTGCATAGACTCCCGCGTTAGAAATTTCAGCTAGACAGAATTTTTTTCTATCATAAACAGGATTTCGTGCATAGACATGGAGAAAATCAGTTGTTGTGATACGATTTCCAAATTGCTGCCACTTTACATTTTAGCCATTCATCTCCAAAGCACTTACAAACTGAGATAACTGCACTTCAAAAACATGTAGGGAATATCAGTCCTCTGGCCTTGAGTCTATTTCATTCTCCTTCTCCCGCTATATTATCTTTTGTTGTGCTGATCTATCAGCTCTGAGAGGCGGCACTTTACCAAATCCTTTGACCGAGAAATGAGTGACCAGCTGAACGCAACGCGACCTGAGCCCTTAAACGCTTCTACTATTTGAAGAGAGCGAGTGTCAGACACAGAGTGAGTGAGTGGTGGTGGAGTGATGATGGAGTGAGTTGTTCTAGCATTAAGGCTCATCTGTGATGAGTAGCTGACTGAACCATGAAGACGATACGTCATGAGACAACAGGCGTCTTGTTACATTTGACATCAACACAGTGTAACAATATTTCACATTTCCATGAGACGAATGGTTACAAAAACCAGCAGCTGAGCAGCTTTTTTTTATATCCGCTTTGACTGATTAGTTTTGTTGTGCACTAATTTTTTGGATGTCATAAAAGTCCATTTAGTCCCCTGTGCTGCAAATATAAACCGGTATGTTATGACATTTTAATTATAACATTTTTGAATTGATTTTCATGGCATCTGGCACCTTAAGACATTTTTTGTCTCACTTTGTAAGGAAACAAACAGTGTGTGACACACAGTGCATTTCTATGAACAGCCAGTGACACTTGGCATCTCTCTAGTGTTTTCTGGAAATTCAGGGTGTGAGTGTCCACACACGCGCACACACACACACACACACACACACACACACACACACACACACACACACACACACACACACACACACACACACACACACACACACACACACACTCTGCAGGCTCATCCCTCTTTGTAAACGCTCGTTGTGTGTCCTCATAGGAAATCTAACTGGATTGCAGACAGGATGAAGAAGCTAATCAAACCCCGGGGAGGAGGGAGAGAGGGACGCGCCCTCTTCACCGCCGCAGGCAGCGTGGAAAACCTGGCCGACAGCACTGAATTTACATCAGACACACACGCACCTCAGCCTGGTGAGACCACACGCACACTAACACCAGACGACTGGTTTTCACAAAGATATGCTCACACGCTCACCCCATCAAGCAAGGCTACAGGCATGCATACAAATCATCTCATGACTACCAAGTGTGGTCGGCATTGATACCACTCTGTGCTCCTTAGATCTCTCCCTATAGAGTGCCAAGACTTAGCGAGGCCGGCTTTCTCTGCTAATCACATGTTGAAAGGAAAAGATTCACAAGGCTTCATTCTCTTTTTATGCACCTTGACTCTGGAATGCATTCACTGGCTCCGAGAAGCAGAAACTCTCTGCAGACATTTTCAAAAGCCAAGATTTAAGCCCCCACCTGCATTCACCAGTTCTCCTCTCTTACTGACACGCTGTTATTGTCGCCATTTAATTTCATTTTTGCACACACAGTGTTTTCTATTATCTGGCCTAAATCCCCGCTTTCTTAACCTGAGTGTCAAACTGGGAGGCTCTTTGTGCTCCTGCTGGTTCTGTATTGAGCGTGAATTCCAGAGAGACTCCATTCTTACTCATCTACACACCAAGTGTAAGCAAAGAAATGCATATACTGTATTCATTATAAAGATGGAGCATAAACACTAGATGTAAAGAACAACAATTAAGTGCCTTTCTTGGAGGTTGACCTGAAAGGGACAGTGGCACCTGATGCCGTTTCTGGTACCGAGGGTGAGAAGTGTGTGTACTGTAAACCTGGACCACGGCTCTGAGGAAGAAGGAGAGTTTATGATTCTTTAGGAAAGTGTTGGAAAAGCTTTCAATCTGATGTGTGCAGCTGCCGGAAGAGTGGTGTGAGGCGTCTTTTTAGGCTGATCAAACTGGAAACGATTAAGGTACAGAGAGGTTTGAGTGTGCGTGATGGTAGAGCTGTCAGCGGCGCGTTACAGTCGTCAAGACGACAGGTCACGAGTGCCTGCACGAGCTAAAACACTTAGCAATGACGGCGAAGGGGGCAGAGCTGCAGTTCATTTGTTTGTCAACCAGGACCCTCGGACTCCCGGACCGGTCGGACAGACGACAGCAGAGATGTCAGAGAGTCAGACGCGATGAGACGAGAAAATTGATTGGAGAAAACATTTTTCCATTTCTATCTCTGGTCATCATCGCGCATGCAGCGCTGATGAGGTTAGGTTTGAGCCTGAACCTGAACCTTGGCTGAATGAGCTGCTGTCATGTGTTATATCGTGTTCCTGTGGGTAATCATTGCGCATGGATTTGGTGTCAGATCCCTAATTCTTAGCCACCATCTGGAGCTCACCCCCTGACAGCTCACTCACCTCAGCATCCTCCCTCATCGCATCAGCGTCCTCCAATAGCAGGGCCTAAATGTCTCACTAATTGGTGAGTTTTTTAAAATTTCAGCTTGTGAAATTAGAAGCAGCGGTTCTGTAGGTGGACGAAGTCTCTCTCTCTTCTCCCTCCTGAAAATGTTGATTCTTACAGTTTTTACAGGTTGCTCTGACAGATGCATCGTTCATAAGTTCAGAGTTCTGATCAGCTAATAAACTTCAGTAAAGGTGTTAAATGTTGTTTTTCTGTAACAGTTTATTTGTATTTTACCAGCTGGCACTGGACACCAATTACCATAATGAAAATTGAAATGGATCCGAATGATCATAAAACTGTCTGAACCCTGAATGTATTTCATGGTGTTTCAGACCCACGCAGTGCTCCAGTGTCTCCCTCCCCCTTGAGAAAAGCTCCGTCCCAGACTGAGCCAGACATCTCTGCTCCCGGGACTCCAGCCCCGCGCTTTGGCTCCGGGGGCCGTCGCAAACTAGGATCCCGTCACGGCTGGGGCATTGGCCTCAGCAGAGGAGGCTCGGGGGTTTCCCAGTCCTTCAGTCCCGGCGACCACAAGACACCTCCCCGCCCGCGGCTCCAGTCCAGGACCACCTCCACGGTCCTGTGGGAGGGAGAGAGGGATGAAAAGAACACGCCTCAGGCAGCGGACTCAGCACTGACGAATCAGGAGAGCTTTGAGGGGGATGAAGGCAAAGGTGAGCAAGAGAAAGTGGAAGGCCATTAGGGCTGTTAAGATGTGTGTGCACTTTAGAAATACCTCTAATAAAAACAGACAGTAAAGTAGAATTAGGCCCTGAGACAATAACTGAAAGTACTAATGTCCTGCTACTAAAACATGCATGTGCCTATTAGTGTTATCCTCTCTACCCTCCAGACAGTCAACAGTCAAGTCACGACGACGCACCGGCCTGTGAAGGAACTTAAACGCGATCATGTGTTCTGTTTTAATGCAGCTTTTCGTTTGTCTGTCTCTTTTAATATCACATCCTTGTAGTATTTTTTGATACATGAATAAACAAATCTTTTATCACTGATTTCCAGTGTAGTTGTGAAATAATTCACGTCGTCTCCTGCGTGGGCTCTAAAACATTTAGTAGTTATCGAGTCGAAAGCATGACTGGGTTCAGAACTGTTCTGTTAATTACTTTATAAAGCTGAAGTACAAAAATTGTGTTTACATTTTGTTCAGGCTAGATTTTAAAAAATTAGATATTTCATTTACACATTCATACAGTGTTTATATTAAAAACGCTGCAGCCCAGTTTATTTTACGTTTATGACATTTTACCTTTGAACACATTTAATGAAGTTGATTCAGCCAGTGCCCAGAAATTACCTGAGTCAAAGTGATAAAGCTCCCCTCAGACACAGTAATTAGCCTGCGACTCGGCTTCACCTGGAGCAAAGGAAAGAAATTGTGTTGGTTAAAGACTCCGAGTGAAGGTAAGAGGGCCAGGACGCCGGACCTGACACTGGACACCACTGTTCATTTCCTGTTTCCTACATAGAGTCATCTCCAATTAACCTTAAGAGAATTAGAAGTCAAATCATTCCGTCAGATTTCGTGCTAAAATCTGAACGTTTCCAAAATCAACATCCTCAAGTATAAAATAAAATAAAAATGTGACCACATAGAAAGGTTGTTAGTTTCCTAATCATGCAGCTCCCTCTGCATCAGGGGTCAAGTTTCAATCTGACCCCATCATTTCATTCTTCTACCACGTTAAGGTTAAATGTACTAAAACACTGTAGATGTTGTTGAAGCTAAAATTAAAATCAGTAGCTTTGCAACAGCAGCTGTAGCTTCACAAACCAGGCTTCTGCTTTTATTTTCCACTGACTGTCTTGTCTTCATCAAGAAGGAAAGAAAAGTATGAAGCTTTATATTCCTTTTACACTCAGTGTGAATTATTAATAGGATTATTATTTATTTATGTTTCCAGCTATATTTTTGGCTTAAACCTTAACTACATTTTGTCAGTTTCAGAGCTGCACATACGCTGCACAGCCTTCAGCGGAGACAGGTGCCGCTGCTCTGTCGTGTGTTTGAAACCACTAAATTACAGGAGACATCAAAAAATATTCAAGCAGATTCACATCATATTTGCAACATATAGCGTCTGCAGCAGGAGAAATACCCGAGTGGAGCAGAGCTGGTAGAAGCACGAGCCGGCGTATGCTAATTTCACTTCAGCATTAAAGTTTAGTGCTGGAAGTGCTTCATCTTGTCTTTCACAAACCTTCACAGGATTAAGTAAAAATGTTCAGTGATCCCGCTGTTACCTCTGATCACCTCTTCTTAAGTTGGCTCATTCAAAGTCCAAAAAAGTATCACTTTTAAGAGCCGATCGTATATTTTGTGCTGCATATGCTGAAGGTAAAATGAGAAGCTGGAGATACCAGGAACTCATAAAATGAGGAATATTCGCTTTGAGCCAAGATAATTCAAATGCACATGATGTGATTCAACAGAAATGAGCATCGAGCTCTGTAAGATTAATCAAATTAACAGTCTACGGCGACAGAGACACGTCTCAGTTGGATTTATGGGGGAATTATCATAAATGCACCACTCTGATGATAAACCTTTCAACTCCTGGATAAACATGGACAGACTTCACCATCTGCCTGACACCCGGTGGAAAAGCCTGTTTGGTTTTAGTGTTTGTGTAAATCCAGCCACGGATTTGCCCTGTTGCACCAAACGGTGTCAGTGTAGCATCAGCCCTGCAGACGGACGGACGGACGGGCGGACGGACGGGCGGATGGAAGGCGGGGGAGGAGGGGCATGAAGGCTCCAAATGAGCAGACCTGAGAGTTCATCATGAAACTACAAGGACCCTCAGACGAGCCAGGCAGCTCCCAGAGCCTCTGCCTCCCAGATCATGATAGGAACACATCAGCATTTCCAGTGGGGTTTGTTTATCAGTGTGAGTGTGTGTGTGTGTGTGTGTGCGTGTGCGTGCGTGCGTGTGTGCATGTGTGCAGCAGACAACACTAAGGATAATAGGCTGCGGCTCTTTCTCTCCGGCCAGCTCTCCCCAAACACACACCCTGAATTATGATTTGCAAATGACAAATGGGTTGCTAATACAATTCATGAATTATGTAGTTGTCATGGCGACATTAATCAAAAAGCAGGCTCCTTTCTCTCAGCCCCGAACACTGTGTTTGCGGAATTGAGATGCGTGACGGGGGGCTGCGCGCCGAGCCGCCTGAGCGAGCGCAGGGCAAAGCGATAGCAAGATATTGGTTCTGCCAGTCACTCAGAGGCTCATTATGAGTCCGATGCAACAATCACACGCATCAGGCGCACAGGCAGAGGAGTGCAGGGCCAGGCTTTAGATTCACGGGTTCCTCTCCCCCTTTTGTGAAGCCCAGGTAATTCTCAAGAAGGGCCCTCCAATGGGTAATTTCATCTGCGCGACACGACCCCTGTTTATTCAGCGTCACTACTCGGAGAAATGTTTGCACCTGCGAGTGACAACGCGAAACCATGCAAATCACATAATGGGAGAAAAGTCCTGGCGTCGGATGAGTTATTAAATGGCCTCCCCTCCCCGGGTTCCTGAAGCGATGAATGATGGATGCCTGTCTGGGCCGGACCTAACGAGCGCGTGCGGCTGCTTAATTATTGAGCGCCCGCGGGGTGTGACGCTATCAAACTCCACCTCTTCCTGTGGCTCGTCTCCGCGGCGTTGCCCTGCGTCTCACTGCCGTTTGCAAAGACTCGCTTTCTGTGGCCTGTGTATGTTGCTCCTCATCGCCCCTTCTCTGCCCATTTACCTCCCTTCCTTGCGTGCGCCATCAAACTTTAATGACTGTCTCACTAAAGAGCCTCCAGCGACCAAAAACCTCACTTAAACCACTTAGTCCACTAACCGAACGGGCCGAGCATCCTAAACACTCACAGACGCATTAGAGTTGTGTTTCGTCCTGATGTTTGCTCCTCAGATGAATCCGCGCAGCCGTCAACTGAATCCAAATCGACCTTTTTGTGATTTGGAATCCACACACACACACACACTGCTGTTTGGTGCTCGGGCCCCGGTTGGGCAGACGTCGTGGCGGGGGGGGGGGTTTGGGCGAGGAGGTGATCCTTGATCAAGCGCTGGTGCTGTAATTCAATTAATTACATTTTGCCCCCGGCTACAGGAGCTGGGGAGGGGGATCGTTGGGATGGAACACAATACAACAAGGTGGAGAAATAACAAGTGGCGTGTGGGTGTGTGCGTGAACACCGGCCGACCTGGCAACCTCGCCTCCTCACAAAAGTGTCAAAATCCCGCTGCTTTTACCAGGCTTTTACTCAATGAGGTTAGCCCAAAGGTGAGCGTGTTCATCTATAACTTCCCTTCCTCTGCCTCATCTATCTCCCCACCCCACGCTGCCTCCTCCCTCTATTTCATCATCCTCTCCTGTGTTTGCCTGCTCCTTCCTCCTCTACCAACACTCCTCCGCCTCCCGCTCCGCTCTCCCCTGCACTCGCTTTCTCTCCCCTAGTGTATTAAGGGGCTTTGACGCTCTCAGTAAAAGCTGATTTATTCTCTGGGTGGTATCGATCGGTTTCTGCATTAAAGATTATAATTCATTGCCCGGCCCCTTTTAATACATTAAACACTCAAAAATAAAAGTAAAATCACCCCCACCACTCAGACGCCCAGCGTCTCGAGGGTGAGGGGAAACGCTCCTGTCGAGACGTCCGGCCTGTTGTCCCACGTCCCAGAGCTCCACCTGTGTGTGTGTGTGTGTGTGTGTGTGTGTGTGTGTGTGTGTGTGTGTGTGTGTGTGTGTGTGTGTGTGTGTGTGTGTGAAGGGGATCGATCCAGACATGGAGACACCCTCAGAAACACGCTGCCGGCTGATACAGTTGAAACATAACCATCCATATTTTACATAGTCACAAACAGAATTCATGCATGAGCAGTTAATGAACTTATGAATCTACAAAGAGGAACCAGCCAAAAATATGTCAGGAAAACTAAATGAACCGCTTTTCCTGCTTCTGAGTCTGTAGGTGGAGACGTTTGGCTCATAGTCAAACATCCCAACCGTTTTTTGAGGCGCTGACATTCGGTGCAGCTCAACAAGCGGAGCCTCGCGGTCCTCTAACCCGCCGCTACCGCTGTGGAGACTCATATTAGCATTCAGATCAAATACAGCGCCAATTTGTAATCGCCTGATCGCTAAGTAATCAAGAGGATCTTCTGCCGATTACTCGATCTGATGAAACGCTGTCTGCCGCAAACGGGGCGAAACGGATGAAACTCAGACGATACTGTAGCATTGAGGCGGAATGAAATCAATAGTGGAGTCGTCTTTTCATCATTTACATGAATTTCCGTCATCCGGCTCCACCGACGCGTTGACCACCAACAGAATATGGATCCTTGGCCGACAGGTGAGGCTACAGTAAGGATTTGTGTACTGCCGACGTACACTCCCCCGTCTGTCAATAGCGCTGGCCTCTGTGGGATAGTAAGGATTTAAGGAGCGCCATGTGTCCCCTATCGATTTTACCCCAAATGGCTGCACCAATTCCCCGCACAAAACAAGATTGCCCTTCCCCATTGCCGTGACAGATTGATTTTGTATCGTCGCCACGAGGACTTGAGGAGCAATCCTTCTGATTCGGCCTCCTCGCACCGTCACTCTGACAGACAATTTCCCTCCGCGCGCCCACCTCTCCCCGTCTCTCCTCGCTCTCCTTCCATTAAAGTGACTCTTCTACCTTTAAGCTCTGGCTTCTCTCTGTCCCCCCCTTTGCCTCTCTTTCTCCCTGACAGGCTTTCAGACAGTAAATCAGAGACATTGATCCGGTGCAGCGCCCAAGTGTCCTGGATTCTGCTAAAGAGCCATTTTCATTTCACAAGCAGTTTACTGGCCTCGCTACCCCCCACCCATAAACAACGCCCTCCTCCCCCTTCTCTCGCTCTCTCCATCATGGCCTCATCCATACACATCAGCCGTCTCACCTCTCTCCTGGATGCTCATTCTCTCCGAGGGCTGTTTTCCTTCCGCACCGGCTTCCGACAATCTCCTCGGAAGAAAAACACCTCGGAACATTTCCCTAACAGCGGCCGATTGCTCACACAAGGGCACGCGGACCTTTGTTTACCGATGCCCGTACCTGCGCTCGCGCGCAAACAAGATCCAAAGCTCAGCAGGGCTGCGTGAATTGCTTCCAAGAGGTCTGACTACAGCAGCACCAGGACCAAATTAACTTTCCTCTAATTTGTTTGACATCAGCATAATGAAGGAAGGCGGCGCGTTAACGGCTTTCAGCATGTTTTTAATCTAACTTATGGTGGGAGAGTGTAGACGCACCTGCTTGTATTAACTTATTGGTCGTTCTAGTCTCTTGGAGGTCGTTTGGCATCAGTTCAGTAATTCGTGGCCACACGGTTTGTTCCGTATGGTTTAAAAAAACTCTTCAATTAAGGCTGAAAGTCAAAACTTGACTGACTTTGTGGTGCATTTTTCCAGAATCATACTTATTGCCTCTCGATTCTACATCACACATACTGTTCGCAGTCACATGGGGGTTTTATAAATACACGCGTGAACCGCCGCTGCTCGTCTGACGCGATGAGATCCCCGTCGTCCCACTGTGGTACTTGTCACTGCTAATTGGCATTTAGTCTAATTCCAGCCACCTTTGTAGCAGTGTTTATGATTCCGATTAAGTGTGATTTACGGTGCCCTGAGCCACCGTTTATTTTTAGCCTCCCCTTCATACAGCGCTCGGCTCCGCTCTCAGATTTCCCGCCTCAAATTTGGGACGACTTCCACCTCATCGCTCCTGTTTGCTTCAGGATGACCCTCCACCGCAGGCTTCAAGAGCCTGGAGTCAAGGAGGGAGACGCCTGCCTCGAGTTTCCTCGTGAAGGGGCGCGGACGGACTGCAGAACACCTGTTGACAGGCTTTAATCCACATACGCTGGTTCTAGGTCATGGTTGCTCCAGGCATGAATTCATACCTGCATTTGCATAATATCCAATGAAAACATCATGATTCCACCCATCATCATTGTTACCGTCCGTAATCTACTGTACAGTAACCAAAACCGACATCACATAATTGCAAATAATGTACGACCGTGGCCTATTTATTCCTCTAACGTCTCAGTGAACTCAGATCAGACATCGTGGAGCCACATCTGACACCACATAAAGTAGTGACATTAGTGTTTGTCCACTTAGTGACGAGACCAGATAGTCCTTCCACGTTATGAAGTCGCTAAGCGCTCAGCTCGTCGCTCATCATGTTGTTGGTGTCTGGCTCCACTGAACAGCATCAGTATAATGAGAGTAAACAGTTGGGTTGTGGTTTTAAATCCAGATTTGTCCGGGCTTTTCAGGACGCTAGTGTTTTCAGGGTCTCCTAATACAGGCCGGCAATTAGGTGAGCGGGCCTGACTCTAACCAGGATTTACAGGTTTATTTGGCCCTGCTCAAAGTGGTGCAACAAAGCTAATAGGAGACTCAGAGAGACGTCAGTCAAGCACGGCACATACAGCCCCTCCACGCGGGCCTGAGAGCAGAGCGGCGTCGGAAATCACTCACTCAATTAGAGTCATTATAGAACCGACGCTACAGCGAGAGGGGAAATTAGTTCAAATTCCATTTTCACACTGAATATTCACATTTTTAGTTGCGCCGCTGTCATTTTTGCACCTACGTTTTGCAGGAAACACGTGAAGCAAGGCGAGATTCTTATCAGCAAAGCAAACAGTTTTGGTCATTTGTGGGAAATTTAGTGGAAACATTGGGAGTGAAACTTTCACAGCTGCAACACTAAGAGTGACTTCAGCCACAGCCAAGGTCTAATCAGCACAAATAATTAACCTGTGCACTCAAACAGGAGGAAAAGAGGAGAAATTATTGGCCTTTGTGGCTTTTTCAAGTTTTATAGAGTGACATTCTCCACCCTCTGCCAGGACAAATACTGTACTTGGGTTATGAAGCTGTAGGAAGCCAGTAAATATGTCTGTCAGATATGTGTGTTTAGTATAAAACCAACATATGAACCATGATGCTGCATCTGACTCCAAAACCCAGACCTGCAGAAAATAAACAGCTACAAGGAATGATGGAGAAACCGACTCTAAAACAGATACTGTTGTATATGAAAATCATTGTGTGTAGTGCAAAAGCAAAAATAAATGTATATGAGTGACTCAGAAATAAATTGAAATAGAGGAGCAATTACAAGTGTAGGAAACTCAACTCAAACATACGGTCAGAAATCTGTTTAAGTGCCCTTAACACATGGACACGCGTCAGCAGCAGCAGCCGTCAGCCTGAAATACTGCCTGATCCCACACCTGATAGTTCACCGCCATCAGTCACTGTCATCAGATCAATCAGGGGACACACAGCGTTCAACAATTTCAGGTATTAAACCCCCCCCCCCCCCCCCCCACACACACACATGGGTGTGTTGGCAGGCTATGAGCAGCAAGTAATTTCCAGGGCCAACAGGATTATCAGTGTATGTTCTGGAAGATGGCAGGGAATCAGCCTTCAAGGTAACGAAACAGTTAGCGTAATTGGTCTTCATCTGTCATTTCAAACAGAGCTGTGGACTGTCGGCGTCCGAGAGGAAGGGAGAAAACGGGGGGAAAAGAGGGAGAGATTACTGACAGGACAGTGATGAAAATTGGTCGGAGGATAATGAGTCTCGTTGTCTTTTCATCCTCTCATCCGCTGTCTCTCTCTTTCTCCCTCTCTCTCATTATTCAGAGTGACTGGTTGGAGAGTAGCTTCACAGTCTGCTGCTTATTAAAAACCCAGAGCGCCTTTAGATGAGTTCATCAGGCTCTCCATCCCCGTTTCTTTCCATCCCTCTATCCTCCTGCCGGCTTCGCATCCTCTCATCCCCACCATTTTTCCTCCCCCTCTCTCAGTTTGAACTCCTACATCCTTCCTCTCTCGGTCTCTCTAGCCCTCCCTCCTCCATCTGTTTATTTTTTTCCATCATCCTGTTGAGTAAAACAGCGAGAACGAGATGAGAAGAGGAGGAGGAAGGAGAAAAAAAAAGCGAGGGCCCAGACAGGGAGGGAATCAAAGAGTTTTAGAGAGGAAAAGACAATCCCCTTAGTGACAGATGAGGCTTTTAAAGAAAAGGGTGCTTTCTCCCACTTTCCTGTTGATATTCTTTGTAGTTCATTCTCCCTCTGCAACCCCTCTCCTTCCTCTCGCCCATCTGCACCGCCCTCCTCCCTGTGCATCATCTCCGCCACCGTGACAGATTGTTTGGAATCAATAAAGACGGCTGTTGGCTGATGAAAGTCGCGGGGCGGGACGGCGCATCGCTAAATGCTCATCGCGCTCCACACAAATCACCGCCCGCGTCCCGCCGGCACGTGACGGCTACATCCTGCAACAAACAATTAAAAACTCATACAGATGCACCGTGGGGAGAGGCGCATAGAGGCACATATGGAGCGTAGACGGGATCAGAGCAGCAGAAAGACAGAACGACGACAGTGAAGTGTATGGAGGGCTGGTAAAAACCTGCAGTAACAGATCAAGGCACAAACATTCATATGTTGCAGTTTTTATTTCACACTATGCATATTGAAATATCACAGTGCATCATGTCAACATGTAGCATCAAGCCTTTTGTTTTGTACTGGAGTCTAATGTAATGTTTTAGAAACAGATGTTTGGTTCATAAACACAACGTTTTCATAGGTGGTAAAATATTTCTTGCAACGTGGTGAAGTCGAGGTTTAACGTGTATATTTCATTAATCAACTTCAGCTCAGACGTGCAGCAGTCTTTAGGTGAGAAAACAAAAATCATATCTGGAGAAATCATCAAATCATGCACAACTCGAATGATTTGCCTAAAGAAGACGCTATCGTCTCACAAACAGTGGAAAACCAATATTCAAATAGCGGACGATGCAGTAGGACTAATCACGATCACAGGCGGTAAAGGTCAAACCTGCACACACTGTGTCACCGCGCTGCTCTGCACCTCATTAATGGGAGAAACAGAGACACTAATCAACAGCTGCACCACAGCCGGGCTGCGCGTCAAAAAAAAGCAATCATCCATTTAGGAGTTATCGTCTTGTTGAGAGTGGCCTTGATCTGAGCGGACGGGGAGGAGGGTCTGGATGCGGGTGCAGCCGTGTGGATCCACTCGCTCAGAGTTTGCTCTTGAGAGCAGCCTCGGTGGGAGCTGGGAGAGGGAGAACATTTGTAAAACACGGGGAGAGAACGCTTGAGCCCGGTCGCGCAGTGGTTAATCGCGTTTTGGGCTGCAGAGAGTGTGGCTGCTTCAGAGGGATCTGTTAGCGAGGATTAGTTGCTGTCTGTCCAACATGGCTAAAGACACACTCAACATGCAAACACACACACACACACACACACACACACACACACACACACGCTCAGGCAGCCAGCGCGGGCCGTGCCAGGTGTTGGAGACACATAAGGTTTATGGTGGAGACTTGGAGGCCCGCCTGCAGCAGCGCTGTCACACGCCGACAGTTCCGCTCCATGAAGCAGCCAAGCGCCGCCGCCGCCGCTCGCTCACCGCTGCTGCAGAACCTGCTGCACATCAATTAGAGGGGGAAAGACAGCCGCGGCCAGTTTTAAAGAGACACACCTGCATTTCAGCATTTCAGGAGGATCGCCTCCCTAATCAGCTGACCCACTGTGAAGGCGTGGAAGTGCTGATTGCATGCTGAAATGCTGGGATGCATCGCAGCGAAGCAGAGCCTGGTGCTTTAAAGCCGGACGGACTCTTATTATTCATCATTTACAACAACTTTGCAAAGAGAAAATGAGGAATTAAAGTTAATATATTACTACAAGCACCTGTGAGGAACCATCTGATTGATATTTGTTTTGGCAGCTCGGTGCAAAAGTACAACCTGTGAGTAACACTGATACAATGTGACACGTTAGCATCAGTTGCCTATTTACACACCGACAGCGAAGCAATCAGGTTCATGTGGAGCCCGTTTCTGGAGATACGAAAACAGACAATCTAATACCAACTTTCCTTTTAGCAGCTTTTATTCAGACTCCTCAGTGCACACGGAACATTTTAAACGTTTAACACCTTCTTCCTCTTGTTTTCTATTGAAGGCTGAAGAGTCAACCAGACTGTTGAATGTTATGAGCTGGGGTTAATTGTCCTCTAGATTTGTTTGGTGGAACCACTTGCACACTGATCGATGACGGACATTTTCTCCAACCAGACACTTGACCTTTGTTTGGGGCCAAACAGGCTCCAGCTGCTGCCGGGACGTCCACGCGTCCGCTCTCACTGTCGTCTACTTTGTAGCACGAGGAGCAGACACTCATTAGTATTAGCGCCGAGCGCTCGGCCCTGAACACACCAGCTCCTACAGAACACATTAATCTTTAAAAACAGGTTGCACATATACAGTATATATATACAATTTTATCTTTTAAGCGAGGTTGAATAATTTCCTAAAACAGCCGGGCTCTGCAGTTTGCAGCACGCATTAGTCAAACAGGACTAAACAGTGCACTTACAGCACTGAGGACTATTTTGGTCAGAAGATGAATACACATATTGAGCTTCCAGCAGGAAGACGGTTCACGGTACAGTTGTGTATGTGGGACTGAACCAAACTGAACCGCCGCGTGTTTTAGTGCACACAGGAGATACTGATAAAGGCTCTGAAGTAAAATAAAACACATCATTATCATAATATGTCACTTTCTTCCATGAAACTGCACATTATCCTGCATTAGTGTAATGTGAGATGAATACTTCAGCTTAGTCTAAATTAAATTCACAGAATACTCCACAGTAAACCTACTATAGTGTATTTGGGTTGCTGGATAAAGAAACAGTACAAGGGCATCACAGTTTGAGATCCCATTATTTTTAGCAATTGATCTTCCCTAAGGCCCACATTAAAATGACAGAGAAATCCTTCCTAGTATCAGCCACTACTGTCTGCAGCGAGATAAAGAAAAAATAAGACTCTTAACCCAGTGTCGCAGTTTAAAGCTCATGTGAGAGATACGGCCGCAAAGTTGATTGGATTTTTCTCTTATTTTTAATAGGCTGCTGCTCATTTCTCCCCTTCCCTTCTCTAACTCCCTGTCTGTCAGGACGTGCACGCCTTCGGTCCTCCGTTAATGGCACGTTTTTATCTTGTCCTTTGTGTTTGAGTGTGTTCATATTTTATGCAAAACTCTTTTCAGACACAGGTAAGAAATTAAACGTCATGCATTCCCTTTATATATCGCCCTCAACTGTTATCCAGCGCGCATATTAATGATATACTGAGCGCTACCCGAGCCCCAGAGGCATTTCTCGTTTGCTTTGACTTTAGTGCCACTGGGACCATGAAATTTCTCATTTAGTTTTAAATTGAACACAACACTCCCTGTTCCTGTTGTTCAAGCCGCCACATTTTGTAGTCAGCGGATTGTGGGCGTTTGCTTGCTTGTTGGAGCTAATGTTTTGTGTGTACGTCTTGTTACCGCTGTTAATTTATCGCTGTTTTTTGTCAAATAACTCTGCAAAGTGGAAATGTTTAAAAAAAAAAAAAAAAGTCCGACAACAAAAGTGATTGTAATTTTCTTTGTAAGTTTCGCGAGAAGCATTAGCAGCACTAATTCGGTAGAGATCGCTTTGTAGCGAGGATGTGAGCGCCTGAATGACCCAGTTCCATCTGAATAATTCAGAATTCACCACAAAAGACGCAGGACCGCGCCGTCACACAAAAGCTGTGGGGATGAACATTCGGAGCATTTCCTTTCATCAACTTGCTGATTGCTTCCTTGGGCTTGACGTGGTTCCTGTAGCTGCAGCCGTGGGCCGAGTCATGTGGAGAAAGCAGGTGTGAGGGCACGAGGCGGTTGCTGTGGCGGCTACTTTGATTTGCAGCATATAAGGCGAGACGTTAGAGGTTAAGGCTGCACTTGTAATACCAATGGCTAATTTGAATAATTGAGTGGATGACTGATCATGCTAAGGAGCCCAGACTGCCTGGCATTATAACACGATCAATCACCAGCGTAATCAAAACAAATGGGCAAAGTCACCATGACACGGCTCCAGCCGATGTAAAACTCCTGCCGAACTTCAGATCAACGCGAAACGAGGGGACGCTATTTACCTTCCAGCCCGTTTTTAAAAAGCTCGACTGAGGCGCAGGATGAAGCACAAACCGTGGAGGGTTTAAACAAGGTTGTTACTTTCCCCCCTCTCAAACGAGACACTTTTCCCCTTTGGAGGAAGGAGCTTTTAATATTTTCTTCCTCTGCAACAGCTTTTAAACGAGTCAGGTTGAGGCCAGGAGCGACTGTTATGTTCAGCAGTGAATGGAATTGGATTCCAGTTAACTAAGGCTCGGAAACTGGTCATTCATTCTAAAAATGACAAGGACTGGTTGGAGGAAATGTCAGTGTTCCCCACGGTAACACAATGTAAATGTCACACACACTGTAGGTTAAGACTGGTCGACTACAGACTAATGCAGTTGTTGTTGTTGATGGAATAAACCCCACGCCGTGCTGGTTACCTGAACAACGCTGCTGCCGCTGCTCAGGCTACGGGAGTGAAGGGAAAACACAGATGATTGAGCTAAGAACACGGGAAATGTCAGCTGCCTCACACTCACTGGAAGACGGAGCGCGCAAACCCACACGTGGACGGGTTCACGGCTCCCAACAAGGTCACAACACTATTAAAGGATTAGTTTTTAAAAGCACGCTTTGCTTTGATTCTTGGAGAAAGACACAGTGACGGCAGTGACTGAGTCTTTTCCTCGCAGCGTTTCACTTTTATTTCCCTCATATGTAAAAATAATCCAGATTTACTGTGATACTTTCATTTACATACAGGATCTGATTGACAACCTGCTTATTATATTTACTGTAGTCTTGTTCTTGCATCTCATAAAACAGACAAAAGACTGTTGAAAAAAAACTGAGAAAGGGAAAAAAAGAACTCTAATTTTAGTAGCACAATAAATCTAAGTAGAAAAAATATTTCTTCCCATCCTGTTGTTCTGCTGCGTCTCTAACTGAAATTATTCCCGACAATAACTTCAATGAACGATGTGTAGCGCCTTATCACTATTCGCATTTGACAGTGTCTTAACTCACCAGAACAAATGTCAGACACATAGACAATCATAATCAATCAACAAAATGTGTCTTCTGATAAACCGAACCGAACAAATAAAGAACCTAAAATAATTCATGAGTGAAATAAGCTGTCAATTACAAAAAGGTCACGCCAATAAACAGTATGTGTGAATATGCATGTGCAGTTTGCACATGCGGAATATTTATCGCACCACCGTGTCTATCTCTATTTGTGTGTTGCGGCTAAATCGAGCTGAGCTGTCATCGCTGGTGTGTGTGTGAGTGTGAGTGTGTGCGTGAGAGAGAGAGAGAGAGAGAGAGAGAGAGAGAGAGAGAGAGAGAGAGAACTCACCAGCAGGGAAGTAAAGTGGGAGGTTCTGCAGGTACAAGTCCTTATCCGTGGGTAGGAACACACAGAAGACGACTCTGTCCACCTGACACACACACACACACACACACACACACACACACACACACACACACACACACACACACACACACACACACACACACACACACACACACACAGAGTGACCTTTATTACAAGCATATGCAATAACTTGTGAGTTCATCAATAGCGGGAGGGGAACAATGTAACAGTGTGTGACATTGTGCGGCGGCGATATCAGGAGAATGCAGCTAATCAATCCATTACTTCCCTATTAGCTCCCTATTATGATCCTGCCACAGCGCTGCGCTCATTACAGCGCTCCACTCTGTGTTGGGGACAGGGTGTGTGCACGCGTGCGACGGCGAGACAATTATAGGAGGAGGTTGGACAGAAGACGGGCCTGTAGGTCCATAAGTACTGGTACTTTACAAGTGTGTGCTGATCAATGCACACGCGGCGCCGTGTGCGTGTTTGGCAATAGACCCTCGCTTTCTCTCATTACTCTGCGGGAAACAAACGCTAGACGTCTGTACAGACTCACGGAACCCAACTCTCAGCACCAAAGAGCACAGAGAGCCATAAACATAATAGGGTTCACATAATATTAAGACACCGGTGGACTGAGTGCAGCTATTTCTTCCACAATAAACAATCTTTATGCTCTGTGCAGCGTGTCCTCCACATCCAGGCGCTGCAGTCTACGTGTAATGGGTTTCTGTATATCTGGACATATGTATAATATATGCAGGCTGATTATTAAAGTTACTCTAGCTACAGTGAAATGTGCTTCCAAGGTTCACTGACGCTCCGTCCACTTTTATTTCTCAAACTCCAATATTAAATTATATAGCAGCACACTAATGTCTCTACAAAGGTTGTGATTCCTCTGTTGTGTGTGACACAGTGCAGTTTTTAGCCAGACTGCTTCTATCACTCTGCGCCTCGTGTGGGAGTTTTAAGTCTCATAGCTTTCACAGACACACATTTCAGCCGCCCGCTCGCCCGCAGCCCCTGTTTTTCAGTCCCAGCTTGTTGCACAATTACCAGCGTTTGAATGGAGCCTAAAAGGAAAGACGTGGAAATATGCAGTAAGTAACTACTTCCCTGGGGCTAAGGTTCGAAATCTCTGACCTCCACATTGAGCTGCCTCCATTTTGCAACTCAAATTCAAATTAAAGCTGAGCTTGTGAGGAGAAACGCAAACCGGGCTCCGGAACGTGGCGGTGGCGGGGCGCTAATTTGCAGCGAAGACCCTGGAGATGCTAAGCTAACAATAACATGAAATGAATGCAACCGGCTCCCTCCGAAACTTTGAGGTCATAAATGGTCCCTTTCTGAAACACGGACTGTTTTTCATTTGTTTGTTCGTTATTTGAGTGTGAGCTTACTGTTTTTACCTGTGGAAAACTCTGATACGGACAGATTCTTTCACCAAAGGTCCTGAGCTGCAGATGTTCACTTTAATGGTCAGTGATTTTGCCATGTGATGCTGTTTTGCTATGAATTTCACATTAATAAATAATATGATTTTGAAAATTAAAACAACATAACAAGCAGGTGGGAAACCGACGGACCACCGAGGGCACTGCCTTCTCTCTGGCAACAGATTTGTTGGTGTTTTACAAATAAATGATTCATGTTGTTATTATTAAACTTGATGCAGAACGCTGGCTCAGGGCCCCGCGTCTTCAGTCCGTTCTGTGTTTCAGTGTGTCTGCAATTTTCAATTTCATTTCCAGCATTACAGCACTCCAAGCCAGGCCAAGCGCGACAAAACGCACCGGGAAAAAAGCTAAAGTGGAGGCAGTTCAATTAAAATAAACCGATTTCCTCTGGTGAACATTCTTAGTTTATGTGTATGCAAATAAACTCCGTCTCTCCATCTCATTTGTTTACAATGAACTGTTTCCCACACTCCTGAAACACACACGGTGGAGCAGTTTCTGGTCGGAATCTGAATCAAGGCGTCATTGATTGGTCTTTCCGCTCTTAATTCTAGGTCTTGTTGACTGCTGTTCCCTCGTCTGTGGCGCTCGCAGCGGCTGACGGCATCGGCCGAGCGGTATTGCTGCAGAGGCTCCAGAGACGCCGGCGCTAACAATAACATCGTCAACACCCTCTCAGGGAGGTGATAGTGCACGGCGGTTACAGAGAGAGAGAGATTGAAACCGTGAGTGGGAGGAGATCTGAGGAGCGAAGGAGGACGGGAGGTGGGCTTAGAGCATGTAAAGCACTGACTGGAAAGTTTCCTATTTGTTCCAATCTCCCATCAGCCCCCCCTCCTCCTCCGGCCCTCCCCTCCAGTCATCTATTCCATCATTTTGTCTTTTCTCAGCTCGCTGTTCCTCCGGAGAGAAAGTGTGTGTGCATGTCTTTGTGTTAGTCGGGTTTAGTCCCGCAAGGAGCCAATTAAAAACGCAGACTTGGCCATGAGCACGAGAGCCACGGCTTGGGAGTGTGTGTGTGTGTGTGTGTGTGTGTGTGTGTGTGTGTGTTCTCTCAGTGCGCCCTTCTCCTGGCTCTCTGCACAAAACGAAAACAACAGCTGTGAATGGAATAATGCCTGAAGGAAATGGTTGGGAAAAATTGCCAATCACGCAGACACAAACACACACATACGCACCTTGTCATCATGTGCATCCAGATATTCCCTCACAGTTGCTAACGCCTCATGCACAGCCTGCTCCGGTGGATATCCTGCACAAACACACACACACGCGCATAAAAAAAAAACATACAGGCAGTTTGCAAAAACAGGTGCAGTGACAGGTCTGTGTGTTTGCCTTGTTTTTTCCCAGACAGGTATCTCTTCCTCGTTCCACTATTCTAACACTCTGATCTGTTTTCTCACTTCCTCTCATCCCGACGCGGAGCAGACACAACACACTTGTTGGTTGCGAGGAGACAGATGGAGGAAGACGGCAGCGACTTCTTCTATATTCATTTAGCACGCGAGACCCTTTTACGACTGCAGAATTATCCCCACTGCTGGAAAACAACGCAGAGGCAGTGAAAATTCATCACCAACTGGCCCCGAACAAACACACAGTGTGATGACACAATAATTATTCCATATATCACAGGAGACGGTTCAGCACGTGAAACATGGGGGAATAGATCAGCACAGAGCAGTGACTTGTCTTAGCATGAAAATAAACACATGCAGTATTCACGCGGTGGATGTAACCAAATATTTAAACTTGGGCCCCGATGGTTTGTTGTTCAAACCGTTTCACCGCCTGACGAAAAAATAACATTTACTTTTCTCATGACTAATATTTAATTGAAATAATCTAGTTTATGTAATAAATAATTGTTGATAAAACAGGTGAACCTTGCAGCCTCTGCTCCATCGTTCCGCCCACACAGGTTCCACTCACGGTGCTTGATTAGAGTGTTCTCAGGACGGTGTGGGCGTGTTCAGGCTCCTGATTGACACCTACAGTACAGTACTTATTCCTCTGTAATCTGAAACGGCGTTCACGCACAGCAAATATGTTTTCACTACAATGTGATATTAAGGAACAAAGTGATAGCTCTGGTTCTGTTTGACAAACGCTCGCTGTCATCACGCTGCAGTTGTTCTGCTCTAATGTTCACTTAGAGCCTGCAGCCACGTCAGGGGAAGTCGTAGCCTTGGTTAAATATTAAAAAGAGAAACAGAATTCATGCACAACCCCAATATACAGTATGTTTACTTTTGTAATATTTAAACAAATCTGAAATGAATCAATAGCGGTACAGAATCTCGTACTTGTGATGCAGGATGTGAAGCCTCGCCTGCAACACACACTACTGTGTCTAGAGGCCGAATTGATTTTCTGTAATTGGAATCAATCGGGTCAGTTTGGGTCAGTTTGGGATGACATGTTCATTTACTTAGGAAATGAGAAGACGCCTTTTGGCTTTACAATATGAAAGCCTGTGTACTTTTATTTTGAAATGCATCGTAGCCTGATGGACGACCCAGTGCCCACCTTACAGAGGAAATAAAGGAATCATTCAGATGGTGTTGCTGGTCGTTGCTCACATTTAGTACAATAACACATCGTAACATTATCCTGGACGATTACATTTCTACCGAAAAGTAATTAGCAAAACAATTTAGTAATGTAATATTTATGGTTTTGCAACTGTTGTGGGTGGATGGGACAAAATACACCTTTATTATTACAGCACTTTGTCTGATAATTATAATCGCAGCTTCAGTCTGTAATGAGGTCTAATCATTTAACCCTGTGTGGGCGCACAGAGGCGGAGGATTTGCCTCCATGACAGAAACAGACAACGAGCTGTTTGCCACCAAAGACTGGTAAATAGTGCAAACGCCCGGACTGTCAGCGATCACAACCTGCTCCCACAAAGACGGCCCTTTTTACACGTGGCACCGCATTAAAACCACCTCTGTTGACGACAGCAGCGTCAGCATCGCTTTCAGCTTCGTCAAATCAAACGGCGGCGATGCAGAGCAGAGCGACGGCTTCACACTTTAACAGCAGTTGACACCTCAAACTGTAAAATTCAACAAAGGTGGGGACAATACTTGTTTCATTTACATTTAAAATGAGCCAAGAATAAAAGTTTGTTCATCTGCTACTGTATTTAAAGCTACTGCATCTTGGCGGCAAAAGACAGCCACTGTACATGTGCAGGAGCAGCTGTCTTCCTACTGATATATAGTATAGCTGCTTAAATCATATACAGAAAAACACCGAACGACGACATGAAGGCACAGACAGAACTGAGCCAGAGACACATCTGGCCTTTTCCTCTTTCCAACAACAGGAACCAAGTATTGACAAGCGTCCTCACACCCACACCCACCCCAGGGACTGGCCCACTGCGCTTAAGTCTCCTTCCTGCTAGTGTGAAGTGGGATTACAATCAATCTGACACAATCTCCGGCCTAATCTATCTTAATCTCCAGCCTTAATCCAAGGACATAATCTGAGAACTGCCTCTGGGCCGCAGGAGATAATGACACCGGGCGGCTAAGCACCGGGTTTAAACGGAGCCGCCGATGGAGGAAACGCGACGCCGAGCGCATCCAACCGCTCGCAGGGCGCTGAGCGACACGTCGTCTCCAGCTGCTGAGCAAACGCACACACAGAGACACAGACACACACACACAGACACACACAGACACACAGACACACACAGACACACAGACACACACACACACAGACACACACACACACAGACACACACACACAGACACACACACAGACACACACACACACACACACACACACACACACACACACACACACACACACACACACTGACCGTAGATGCCGGTGGAGATGCAGGGGAAGGCCTGCGGAGAGAAGATCACAAACAAAGCGGTTACAATCTGCTGCCGATCGCACAGCGGACACACATCACACCCTCCGTGGGCCCGGATGACGCCGCTCTCCTGGTTGTTGTCATCGCAGCCGCTCTGACTTTCACACCTATTTAAATACCACACTGTCCATCATCTTGCGTCGGCGAGTGTGGGGCCGTTTACCAAGCATGATGGAAGTAATTACCCAGGTGGGTGCAGCGGGCGCCACGGAGGAGACAATCCCACGCACGCTGTAGTTTTAACTAAAACAGTGAGTCTATAATGTGCAGGATTCAACAGATGTGCTTTAACAATGCGACTCAAACGACGCGTGTCTGTAGAAGGAAAACAACCAGATTTCAGCACAATGAAACGGATCCCCATGTGGGACGAGCACTCGCGGCGAGGACCTGGACTCCTTCCCATCACGCTGTGAGCAACAGGGCGACTAAACGGGGACTGTTTACGCGAGCGACATTTTAAAAAAACAAACAAACAAAAAAAAAACGACCGTAAAATGTTGTCGCTGGCAGATTTTCATCTAACAGCTCATTGTGGCCACTCTGCAATAAAAGCCACCTGTGTTTCAGCGGCGGAATGCTTATAAAGAATAGTTTTTATGTCTCGAATGATTCTGTTAGGGGTTATTATGCTGACCATGAAAATCAACGTCCCCCGTTCAGATACTTCAGGGAGCCTTTGTTGCTGCTCTCCTTTTGTCTTCTCGTCAATACTGATTTCACTATTGAAACCCCAAACGCAGGACGGGCCTCGCATGAGCCCACTGAAAGCACTGCTGGATCCTTAAAGTGTTTTTACATGGACCAGGGCCACTTCTTAAAACATCTAGAGTTATTCCCATACACTAATATGCGGCTTCGGCTGGATTCATTAAACAGCATGACTCAGAGCTCCAGTCCTTTTAAACCCGTTTGTGTTACTATCCCTCAAATACATCGCAGTAAAAAAAGTGGAGCTTGGCCTCCATCAGTTGTATTAACATTGATTTACAAAAGTGTCGGTTTGCGACCTGTATGGACAGTCCGATAATCAATAAGCAAAGCCATTAATAAATCAGGTACGCAGGCACGTGACTGTTTTAAGATATAGGCCTGAAAAATGTCAAATTGTGCTAATCAGCAGCAGTAAACGTCCTGTTTGCATTAACAGTAACTTAAGGCTGCGCTGGTTCGGCCACAGGAGAGTCATCAGTATTTTAGGAGGCTTTTATCAATTAGGCAACAAAAACAGAGTGTATTAATGCATCACCTGCTGCTCCCATTCTAACAGAACGGTTTAACAGTAACAGAACCTGGAGCCGCACGTCATAGAAACCCCTCATGTTTCAGCTGTAAGTCTTAAAGATGCAGGTCAGGCAGGTTCAGCGCGCGTCTCCGGCTCAGAGAAAAGCAGCCGGTGAACTTCAAACCAAATCAAATCTGGCAGATGCTGCGGATGCCAGGACGCTCCCGCTCATCCAGATCCACCCCGTTTAAGCGCCTTGTAGCGCCGGCAACTCGGAGAGAGAACAGACACGTCTCACCTTGAGCTCAAAGCGAACTCAATAAACGGAAATAACAGAACGCCTACAGGACTCGCTACGAGCCACAGCCTTGATGTGGGCCTGAAGTACGGTTGGACGGGATGAATAAATCACCAGCCCATGTCTGGAGTTGTGTTTTTGTTTTATCACTTTGTTCCGCTTCATGAAAACAATGCATTGTTCCCCACTGGTTTTACTGGTTTCCCCGTGCCCCGGTGTTGTGCTCTCACCACGGAACGCGCCGCGTGGTCAGTGGCCGTCTTCAGGCTGTTCCTGTAGCAGGACCTCAGAGCCGCCCTCTCCTGCTCCCCCACTCCTCCCTGTGCGATTGGACCCACCGTGTGGATCACATCTGCAGGGAGAACCAGAGCGAGAGCCAAGATGAAGCATGTCCTGACACCAACAATACCACCAGTCAAACTCTCCATTTATTCAGAGCTTAATATGAACTAAGATGAAATATATGAACTCTTTTAACAAAATTAATAAGAGACATTAGTCACACAGTTGACGCTCAGTTGAAATAAAACGTCTTAATGTATTATTTGTAATGCGCTGCACATCTCTGCGGTGATGAAAACAGCCACGTCATCTCAAACAATACAAGTTATGAGGTCGTTTGGCTCCAGGCGCGTGTGTTGCTGTCACGGCACACTTTCTGTGATAAACACGTCGCTAATGCACGTCGGAAGCTTATCCACTAACGCCGCGCTCAACATAATCGCTCTAATGCCGATTCATTTTATTAAGACGTTCCAACAGGTCTGATGCTTAATTGGCACATTCACGCTTTGTTTGCGTGATTTCGCTGTAATTGCTGTACAAACGAGCTATGTTGACAACGGTTCGGACTGTCACATCAGCGAACCTGCAGTCAAACAACCGTCCTGCATGTTGTGTATGATTGAAGACGCCTCATAATAAATAACATTGTCTTCATTCAGCATATCATCTATGGTTTACTAAAACCTGAAGCTTCTCGTGTGCCTCCTGCTGTAGGTGTGTCTGTCTTTAACTGAAGCATTCAAACACACTGTAAAATATTCACATGATGGATATTCACTGACCAGGTAACAAGCGGTTGTTACCTGTTGGTTTCGAGAGTTAGAGTCACATGTAGATGGAAAGTGGAAGGTTGTTTATAAAGCAAAACCCCAAACTAGAGTCTGCTCTCAATCATCAATCATCAGGGCACCTCCTGGCTGCAGGTGAGTCATACCTGCTTCCACCGGGCAGGAAAAAATAACCCATGATGGACACACACACACACACACACACACACACACACACACACACACACACACACACACACACACACACACACACACACACACACACACACACACACACACACACACACACACACACACACACAGGCCTTTTTTGTGTCACATGTCACAAAATAATGTTTTGCTCTATAACAAACAAAAATCACATCTTGTTTTGTCTTTATTACTAATTTTTATATCAAAAACTAGAAAAGACTGCTTTATCCCCCTGTGGCAGCAAACTGCTCTTTTTATCATCGTCCACATCCAGAACACTAATATAATTTTATGTTTTATTTTAACAGCACACCTGCACCACCATAAAGACGCTTCTATCACTGATTTGGATGCAGCACACATATGTCAGTACAGTAAGTGAGCAGGAAGCCCTGAGACGCATAGAGGAGCCTGTTTGTTATTAGTCATCACGTTATTAATGAGTAAAGGCTGAACCTGTGTTTGTTGATGCTGACCAATAAGCCTGCAGCCACCTTAAGGAACAGCACTGAAGCCCATGAGGGCTGCCAGTGAACGCATCGTCCTGATGCATTCGCTGCAGCTCTCACGTTGCGTTTCTAATACGACAGGTTTTAAAATTACAAAAAAAGTGGCGCTGTTTCTAATTGCTTTACGTGATGTACTGTATTTTTCATGTTTTCCTGTTGCTGTTGGAAGGCTTCACTTACTCACACTGCGTCTTTATTTCCTTTGTCAAGGTAATGACTGCTTTTATGCCTCAAAGGTCTCTGGAAAAAATATTTCAATTGGACTAATTGAAAAAATAAAGGGTAGATTAATTGAAGTGCATCGACTTGAAGGCAGGGGAGCAAACGAGGGAGAAGTCGGAAACAGAGAACGTCACAAACAGAAGCTGAGTGGGGGAACAGGGAGAAGTGGAGATGCGGTTTATCCAGCCTCTACACGCCTACGCTGACACCATCACACATTCTGATGAGGCTCAGCGTGTTGCTCTCAGCAAGAATCCCGCCGCTGTGATAAGTCCTACCCGGACCACTGCCTCTGCACACAAACACAATGCCTTTAATCTAGTAATGAGCGTTACATTTGGCTCTTTACTGAGTCCTATGTGGTAAATGAAGCTGCTTTATTCCACTACAGATCAGTTTTGTGCTTAGTGTGCGCATTGACTCCAACCAGAGCCCGTAGCATGATTCATACTGTGTTTACAAAATGATCTTGTCTCATTAAATCTGCAACATCTTGTGACTAAAGGTCATTATTGGTTTTATTTTATTTTCTGAAACTATCCGTTATGTTGCTGTTCTGGGTCATTTATCCTACTACTTCATTCAGTCGCCTGCCCTGATGTCACAGTATCTCACCAGTAATCACCACTGTAATGGCTGCAGTAAAGCTTAGCTGGGAGCAGCTGCTGCCTCTGTGGCGTCCTGCACCGAACCATTACCCAGCACCAGGACCCGCATACGATGTCATCGTCCTGAGCCGTGCCTCGGTCCTGAACTGACAAACACGAATGTAAACCCCTCTGCAGCTTCACGCAAACAGCAGTTCACGATCGCAGGCCTCCTGAGATCTCTTGGCTCCCTCAGCTTCCTGTGAGTAGCAAATGGAAGATGTTTTTATACAGAAACGTCTCTAACCTCTTGTTCATCGACTGGGATCCATGATTGTTAATGCTGGACTCCAACTACCATTAGTCTAGGGTTGCCTAGTTTCAGTCCACACACAATTAAGACATCTGATTAAGAGATAATTTCTTAAAGTCAATTGTGTTACAGTTTTATACAATGACTCGGATTCAAAGAGTTGCCTCAGTTCATATACAGTAGGTTTATGAATATTATTTTGTTAGTAGCATACCGGTGGCTGCACAGACATTTATCTGTGGATTATTTAAAGGCAAAGTAAACAATCTTAGGTTTCGTTTGTGTGTAGATTAATGATGACTGTTGGCTGTGGACAGCGCAGATAATGATCGTCTCCATACTGCATCTAAAAATATGTGCATTGTGCTCGCGTCTCATAATAAAAGTCGGATTTTTGACACAAATTGCTGCAATCGGGTGCTAACGATTTTAAAGCACCTTAATTGCCTCCGTGTGCTGCGAGTCACAGCCACAGCTCCAGCTGCTGACCATGTTGATGAGGGGGCCAAACTCTAATAAGTAACTTCCTGTTTGCGTGAGCGCCCGCACACGTCTCTTTCTATTACTGTGCCTCTCCTCCTTCCACCTGCTCCTCACAGTCTGGGGACCTCTGATCTAAACCGTGTCCTAAAGCGGGAGGGGAAAGGTTGTTCATTAGGATACATCTGATTTTTCATGGGCTGAAACTCCTCAAAAGAAGCAGAAAGCCAAAAGTAGTTTTCAACTACCTCATCAAATAAAAAGTGGCCCCACTGAGAGGAAAAACCACCCAATCTGGCATCACTGCCTCTTTGGAAAAAGGGTCATATTGAAACCCAGCAGCAGTTGCCAAAGAGTGCTAAGAATCTACTAAATATTATTTAAATAAGGAATTGGTTTAACTTTGTGGGACACATTGATCTATTTTACAATTCAAAACAATATGCATCTAATGACTAATTATATTAAGACAGAAATTAATGCGGCAAACACACACGCACACAGCGTTAACAAGCTGCAGATTGCACAGCACAGAAGAAGCCCAGAAAAACTCTCTAATCCACCCCTCAGAGGGTTGGAGACCATTAGGCAGAAAGATTTAACATAGTGTTTGGGCCTTTTTGAAATCTGATTTGGTGATTTTATTTCAAAAGCAGAAATTCATTACAGAAGCATGAAAAGTGTTTTCCATCCACTTTCCCAATACTCTTTGCAGGCCCGTTTGTTGTTGGAAATCATTGTAGTTGTATCCATTGACAGGGAGATTCTGCCAGCTAACCACAATCAATGGAGGAAATTTGGTTAGCGATGCAGGATCTGCTCATTACGCGCAGCCGGCGGAACAGGGCTCACGCGGCCAAAAAAAACCCATTGTAGTGGATTTTTCCTTAATAACAAAGCGTTTGCGATACAAAGCTGGAAGCGAGGAAGCTCCTGGGAGGAGACAACCTGGTTTAAGCGGACTTAAAGCGCGGTGATCGGGCGGTGGTAAACACCCTACAGCTCTACAGGGCGGAGTGTTACACGCAGCCTCCGCCGACGCGCGATGGACGGGAGCACCTGCTTCAGACGATGATGCGAGCGAAGTGAGCGCTGATTGCTGGACACCAGGAATCCAAAGCGCTGAACAAAAGGCCTCATTGAATCCCTGCGCCGTGAACCTCCATTTGCCCACTGTGACGTCCCCGCGTCGGAATTCATCTGCATCACACCGGCCGCTCAACTCGACGGCGTGCTGAGATCTGACTCACAGATCTGTGGCGCGTACGGGGGAATTCATTTGTGGCATTCGTCAATTTTCCAACGCCTTGAATTTTTTCCTGAGCTGTGACTAAAATTCATGAGCGGTGCGGACGTGCTGTAGGCGAACACACACAACTTTAAAAATACCTCATGCCACACTCAATTTAAAGTGGCTTCAAAGTCTGCGAAGTGAAAACTAGTGGACCAACGGTGTCGCACCAATTATTGTTATTTATTTTTATTTTAGTAAGCTCATAATTAGAATGGTTTTTGAAATTCGAGAGCCTTAACACCTCAACTCAAACTGTGTTGACTGATTGACTCGAAAACTAATTTTAGCCGCTTCGCTTCATTAGGTGTTTGAGTTAAATGTAAAATGTAATGTACAACCCTGCTTCACACAGCGAGCGGAGACTTCCACCACTGCTCCGGTTGGAAGATCATTTAATCAATTTACAATCTAAAATACAGTCTATTAGGTTTTGATGATAAACTGAGCATGAGGAGAATTTTTGGCGAGCGCGTGCCAATGTCCCGTCGACGCTGCAGCTTTTCTTCGCTGGTTTGATTCGAGCCGCGGTTTCAGCCGATTACAGCCCTCCTGCAATCATTAAACAGGAGACGAGGAGCCTCGCTGCAGTGGCAACTTATCAAAAACTCTTTTCTGTGATGCCTCAGAGTCCCCCCCCCCAAAGACCAGACGTGTTTGGATCAAAGACGGCACCACATACTGTTATGAGAGCACTGCCTACTGCGGAGTCCACAGATGTGGACTGAAAGAGACTTGTCTGAATAAGATGACAGTTCTTCATCAAACTCTACTGATGAAGGCGAGTGCAGTCCCTGAGAAATCACTTAGTCTGAGTGCATGAACCCACATAGAAGGAATCCTAAGTGCTTCATCAAAGCCTGTTTATACATTGACATAACTATTAGACACTAATTTTCTCCTTGCCATTAGATTATTGAAGGTTTGTGTTACTGTACAGGATGGAAGGTGGAAATCCGGTCCAGGACATTTGAGCGGCGTCCTCTCCTTCACGTTGGGTGTAGCAGCAGTAGATTCACTTCAACCGATGAGATACTTTTATTCTAATCTTAGGATGCGACTGCAATGGTGAGCAAGAGCTCAACATTGACGAATTATTGCCGGAGCTCCTCAGCAGTGATGACCGCTTCCGAGGTGTCACGGGGCTAATTCAGACAAACAGCTGTAATCTGTGATGGGAGGATCACACTCGATAACCCTGATGACTCCGTCCTCCCACGCGACTCCTCGCGCCCGTCCGCATTCGTTCCAAATCGCGGCTCGGCATCTATGCAGGCGCTCATTCCAGCTAAAGTGTTAATCCTTCAACACACACTGTTTGCAGTCTTCTCAGGCGGCGCTGGCAGGAGGCCTATTAGATGTCAAGTGTCACAATATCAGCCAGCTACACATTTTTCTCCGTGGCACCAACAACAATGCGCTGTCAACACCGACTCAATGTAAATTACTGCTCTGGTCCATGAACCCGCATAGACAAGGGCAGGAGTTTAATTCTGCTGATTTACATTTAGCCTCACTGGGAGGCCTCAACTTAAAAGCAACTCCCTCTGTCTTCCCAATATTAAAATGTCAGCAGGAGAAAATGTCACACATCATGGCTGCTGGTCACACTGCCTCTTCCAGAACCTTTCCAGAGAACCTGGACCTGGACGCTTCATCCAAGTGAAGTTTTGCTGGGAGAAATCCTCCAGCTGCTTGTTAGTGCTGCTGCCATGCTGTACATAACTAATTAAAAGTTAAGGCCAAGTTACTGCACATGCAGCAACAAATTAATGATTTGTGGACAAAAGAGTGAGACTGCGCTCGAGGGTTCTGTCTCTTGTGGAGAAATCCGCGATGTTGATCCACTATGGTCCTCCCCACTGTACAGTATGCGGACCTCTGGCCCATTATAGCATGTCAGCGCTCCAGGCATCAAATATTGATACGGCTGCTTTAATAATGTAGCCGACTGACATGCCTGTGTGTCCCCTAACGACGAGGAACGATACCTTTAGTGTCTTTATGACACCGCTAAAGACGGGACAAAGAGGCGTTTTCTGGAGCTCTGGGAGTGAGGACGGGCTGTAATGAGATAACGACTTTTATATCACCACAAGATGATCGTGCAGTAAAAACAATAATATCCAAATGCTCCCCCTGCATGCCTGATGCTCACCAGCCCCCCCACACAAAACGCGCTAATGCAAAATCAATCTGCAATTTTTCGTGGCTAATTCCAGACACTGGGCCAAAGCGCTTCCCATCACCAATCTCAGGTCTTTAACAAATTGGAGACAAAAACACCGGAAGCTGCAGGTTTATGTCAGAGGAGCACCTCCTCCTTTTTTCACGTTGTTGCTAATGAGTCTGATCCTTTCCCAGAACGGCGCATTCAGACTTCCGTGACCCGATCTCCCCCGCGTCAGACGCGCTCATCTCATTTACATACTGAGCGACGCGCCTCGAACGCACCTCGCTCTCAGGGAGGCATGAGAAGTTACAGAGACGTCCAGCCTGAAAGGCGTCATACGCAGCCTTTAAAAGCTTCTCCATCTGACTCGGGATGAATCACTTTTGTGAGAGTAGAAGCTGTATTTTTAGTGGATGCTGCGGACAGCTCTTTAAGCAGCAGCCAAGACAGATTCAAATGGGAGTCGTTAAAATCCACGGCAGCACGAAGCACTGACAGAACAGGAAGCAGAGAGCAAACACAAAGGAATAGACTGTAATTAGAATAAAACACTTTGGCACGTATTTAATCTCTGCGAGTATATTTGTCTGCGCGTTGTGTAATTGTTTATGTTGTTGTGTGTGTGTGTTTGCTCCCGCTCTGTCTCAACTGCAGCAGGCGAGTACAGTGGACCCGAGTGTGTGTGTGTGCGTTTGTATGTGTGTGTGTGTGTGTGTGTGTGTGTGTGTGTGTGTGTGTGTGTGTGCGTGCATGCGTGAGTGTGTATGTGTGTGTGTGTGTGTGCATGCGTGCGTGTGTTTGTATGTGTGTGTGTGTGTGTGTGTGTGTGTGTGTGTGTGTGTGTGTGTGTGTATGCGTGCGTGCGTGCGTGTGCGTGCGGTGCTGGTTCGGTTCAGTAGCAGGTCACCCGGTGGTCAGTCATCTGCGCGTCATCTGTTAAATGTCACAGGCGAACATGCAAACAAACACGTGCCCCGTTTCCTGCTGCCGACTCCCACGCGTCACGTGTTCCGCTCTTCACCTGTTGGCTCGTTCCGCGTCCTCCCTTCATCTACGCTTCCCTAACCTTCGGCTTCCCCCTCCTTTACCCTGTCCTCATCCAGATATTCCGCTTCTCCTCTCACCCCCATTACCCTCTCCTCCATCCTTCCATCACCTCATTTCTACCTCTTCCATAATTTCCTCACCCTTCTTTCTCCATCCTGTTACTGTTACACCCCCCTCGTCCACCGTGCCCCTCGTCGTTACCCCCATCTCTCCGTTCCCCTATTAGTTATTCCCCTCACCCTCCTCCTGCCCACATCTCCTCTCCTCTCCCTCCCCTTCTCTCTCTCTGTCACCTGAGGTAGACAGTTCTGTCAGGAGTCGGCCTTATTTACCGCCTCTCTTCGCTCCTGTTTACATTATCGATCGGCAGGGTTGCTTTAGTTCCACCATACATCAACATCCCCTCCTCCCTCCTCTTCCTCCCGCTCCCCACCCTAGTGTAACGGCTGCTGGCTCACATTACCCTGAAACACAGAGTAGGGGGAGAGAGCGGGGGGAGGGGAGACGAGATGGGGAGATGGAAAGCCAGCGGAGCATGTTAGTATGTGTGAGGGATTTATGTGTGAAGTGTGTTATGGAGTGTGTGCGCGAGGAGCAGTGTTAAAGGGAGAAAGTGTGACTGACAGAGAGAGCGAGGGAGTGTGTGTACAGTGGATTTAAACACACAACCATGTGACTGCATGAAGATGCTTTACTGCAGGCTCCTAGCAAATTAAGGATTTTAGCTCGTCTCAAAGGGCGAAGTGTTCCCTTCATGGGACTGGTGCACATCCTGCAAAGCCTCTCGTCTCAGTATTTCTGCAGCCTTTCTGCAGAGGTCGGCTCGCGAGCCTCGGCGAGGTCGTCCGCTGATGTCGGGCGATGAGGCCGGGCTCAACGTGGGCATTTCAGATCATCTCAGGGGAGTTAGAGGAGGCCGGGGTCAGCGCACCGCACAGGCCACAGGGTCTTCCACACCACAAAACACATTTTTATGGACTTGGCTTTGTGCACAGGAGCCCTGTCATGCTGCAGCTGGAAATAGCCTTCATAAAAGATTTGGGTGCGTGCTGAATGTGTTTTCATCCAAAGGGGGGACGTTTAATCCGATTTTGAGAAAATGTACCTGCATTTCCCTCCGCGATCGTCCGGCAAATATTAGGATTTAGTTAATGAAGGCACTACTTTGTTCTGTCAGGTGTCATGAAGTAAGCGTTAACTATGAAAAGCTCTTTTGAAATCCAAATTCAACCGCTTCATCAGATCTGGTTTAAACCCTTTTGTGTACTGTTTGTTCCTTCTGACTCTTGTTGATTAATGAGAGAGAAGCGTCACAGAGCAGCTCGTCCGTGCTGATGGTGCACATAACAGGCACAAGCAGTTTTCCCCCTACAAGCACTTTTGTGCTGTCTACCCAGGTACCAGCAGCTTAGATTGTGGTACAGTAGCTGCATAGCGAGCAGAAATCCACGGCCACAGCCATATTTTATCATCCTGCTAGAAGTTAAACATTCCCAAATTGTCACTCCACAAACAAGCACACGTGTCTACAAGCGTGCGACACTAATTTATGGTCTGAGGAGAATAAACATCAAACTCGCTGCGGATGAAAATGAGGAGGGAATTAGCGGCGGTGCTTTTCACTGACGTACTGTCTCTGCGCTTTTGTGGGACTGAAAAGGTCGATCCTTCACACGGAGGAGGGAATCGTGACCTATCGGTAAACAGATGTGAGGCCTTTTGATTTTTTACAATGCAGACTGCTTTTCTAAAGAATAACAGGCGCCGCTGAATCACAATGATCTGATTGTAGCTGAATGTCATGTAATGTAGCTGTGCGGTTCAAACTCTGCAGGTTTGGATGTTACATTTCAGGATTTGCTCCTTTGTTATCTCTAATTACAGTATGCAGACAACATTGTTACATTTACAGTATTTATTTATTTATCTGTAAACCTCCGGTGCATTCATATTTAATGCTCTAAAGCTAAGTTCTCATATTAAAATCACATATTTCTAAAGCAACTACATATCAGTCATATGATTTTCACACTATCACGTTTCACCAGCCTCGTCTCCTTTTTTCACTTCACTCGCTTTTCACTTCAATCAGAACAAGACCACTGACACGCATCTCTCATCAAGATGCAAAAACACAAACTGGCAACAACTTAATAATAACACAAAAGCTTGTCTCTTAAAGGTGACGTTCGGGCGCTTTCGCAGAAAATGCTGCTTTACGCGTTTTATTAAAGTCACGTCAACACGGAACCAAAGAAAACAGGGTCAGCGTAAATGAAAAGCTGGAAGGCAGGTGGACGAGGAGGAGGCAGAGGAGCCTGTAGCTGAGTGGTGCTCAAACTATTCATCACACACCTGATTTGTCTAGAATATTCAGTATGCAAAAACAAAAGTGTGTGTGTGTGTGTGTGTGTGTGTGTGTGTGTGTGTGTGTGTGTGTGTGTGTGTGTGTGTGTGTGTGTGCGCTGTCTCTCATAAGTGGGCGTCACACTGGCATGAGTCTTAAGAGAGCCTGACTAAGTGCCATCTGGTGACATCCGCCCTGGCTTTTCTCTTTTTGTTCGTCGTTCCAACGCTTTTCCTTTTCGTTGCTTATTGTGATTCTCCCGCGTTCCCCCTTCCTCGCCTCGCCCCGCTCCCTGTCCTGCCCCTGTGGCCTCTCAGCGCTCGTACCTGGGAGGCCACGAGTCGCTGCTCCTGCTTTTCATACTCAACGGCCGTTCATCCTCTCCCCTCCCCTCCCTCTCCTCTCATACCTCCATCTGTCTCTCGCCTTTCTTTATCTGCCTTTAAAGGGAAGGCAGGAGAAAGGCTAGCTGGTCCTTTGTGTGTTTGGCCTCAGTTTGTGCTCAGCCAAGCGGACACATCTCTTAAATCCAGGTCCAGGCTTTGACAGGAAAAAACCCTAAACGCTCAGGTCTCGCAAAGGCCCCTATGGCTCCTTCTATCTCCTTCCACCTTTCTGTGAAAAAGACAGAGGGGCAGTTATGCTAAACACGACGACAGGAGCGGATGAAACAGAGGAACCGCGATGCTGATGCTAAAAGGAGCGGACATAATTCTCTTCATCACAGAGCAGCAGCGAAGGCGTCCTTTACTCCCTCTCACTCCCACTCCCCAACTCTCTTTCCCTGAGCCAAGCAACACCGAGGCTTTTTTTTGATCCCCTTTTTTCCTTCAAGGCGAATGAATTAACCGAACGAATTAACACCAGGGCTGCTGCCGCTGTGATCATCATCATCATCACGCTCCTCCTCATCAGCGGCAGCGGCTTTGACGAAGCTTTTTAACACCTTGAAGGATCGCGCCGCTGACGCCGAGGCAGGAAGAAGCAAAGATCTCGACAACCTTGTCAAAAAAAAAGGAGGCAAGAGAAGAAAAAACTCCCTAACTAGCAAGGTATCACAGTCTGAACGCCACAGTCTTTAGCCCAAAGCCTTGTCAAGTCTCTTGGCAGTACTAAGGCAACCTCACTGCTGATGATGGGAACAGAGAGGGAGGCGAGACTGGAAAAAAATAAGGCGG
Organism: Betta splendens; assembly: GCF_900634795.4. Lineage (NCBI taxonomy): Eukaryota > Metazoa > Chordata > Actinopteri > Anabantiformes > Osphronemidae > Betta > Betta splendens. The sequence continues at coordinate 12,400,264 of NC_040890.2, read as the reverse complement.
GAAGAGGATGAGAGCGAGACACAGTGGGGGTGGAAGTAAGAACAAAATGTGGGAGAGAGGAAGTGAGGGTAGAAAGGTGAGGAAGAGGATGAGAGGAAGGGCTGTTGACGGCAAAAACCCATCCCTTCAAAAGGAAACGAGACCGTCACGAGAGAGCGACGGGGTGACGAGCGCGGCGGAGACGGAGGTCTTGGAGGGGAGGGAGAGGGGGAGTCCGGGAGAGAGGCAGCGAGGATTTTAATTAGCGATAATTGGCCACTGAGGGAACAGAAACTGGGAGAAGGGAAGCGAAGGGAACAGCCACGTTCTGACAGACTGATATCTCTCTCGCTTTGAACCTCTCCGTTTCCTTTAGCACTTTCTCTATCTGGGCCTTTCTTGTCGTCCCTCCATCTTTTTCCACCTCCTCTCCCACTTCCATCCAGACGTTCGCTCCGCTCTTCACAGTGGCGACAACAAGCCGACACCACGCGTAATTACACTAACAGGATCCGTGTTAAACCATCATCAATTTCAAACTCTGATGTTTTGTTTCTTACAGCTGGTAGGAAACAAAAAGCTACTGTTAAAAAAGGTTAATGTTAGGAGTTAACTGTTAATATTATTAATAGATTTACATTCATCACGTCAAATCCAAAAGAATAATGGGCCCTAAGTGGTAAGTGAGCACTTACTGCAGGTTTAAACCACTTGAACTCGTAACAACCACTTATGAATTATATTCACATAAGGTGCTGCTGACACTTTGGCTTAAAAACTCTAAAATAACAAAGTCCCTTATGAGAAATATACGAGTGGGTGTGTTGTAATTAATTTTGACCATAACTTTGTGTCATTCACTGTTCACTTTGTGTCTGACTGACTCCAGCAAAGGTACTAGATGTTCAACTCGAATGATCAAACTCCCAAACCTGCAGCTCACAAACAAATATGCACACAAATACATTCATTACATTCGCAGGTAACTATTAAGTTGTCACAGGACACTGCCTGTTGAACAATATGGCCCCTTGCTTCTGCAGGATTTTACCGCTGCGCTGATTAAATGACTGATCAACAAAGTAAGACGCAGTTGTAAGCAGTGATTTTCCTCCCGTCAATCTGTCGCCCTCGTTGCTTTCGGTCCCGCCCACGGCTCCCGTCGTCCCTGGTGTTCAGCGGCGGCGTGTCTCTGCGTTTAGGGGAGCCGGGGACAGCTGGGGAACGGGTTAGCGAGGTTACAGCTGTGTTTATCGGTACACAGGTGAGCTCTGGGGTGCCGGTGTCGCCCGGACAACGCTCCCCTGTCTGGCAACCGCGAAAACACACAAACACACGGCGACACACGTGCACCGTGATCCTGTGGCTTGCATCTGGCTCACAAATGAACAGCACACACAAACAAACAGACGAGCGTTTCAGCCTGAATCAAGTATTCATTTAGATTCACGTGCCTCAAAGTTGACAGACTGCTGATTTAACTGCCCTTAGCTTTCGGTTAATATCGGAATCTAAGCATGACCTGCATGAAATTTCCCAGCTGTCGTTTGTCAACATCCCAAATTGCATGCGACTCCTGCTAAACAGCAGCAGCAGTGTGCCATGTGCTCCGGGTGTTGCTAGGTTACAGTACTGGGATGCTGCTGGCTAAGTGGCTGCGGGACCATCGACGGACACTCTGCATGGAGGGCTGACAGCAGGTCCTCTGGACCATTTGGCAACTTGTGAGTCAGATGCTCTCGAAATCCCACATCTGGTGGCGAGCCCATTTAAATCAAGATCAAAGCGCTGGCTTTCAGACCCGTCCTGTCTCTCAACGTCTCTGCCTTCCTCCTGTCGCGTTTCATTTTCATGTCTCCCTCTTCCTTCTCGTTGCTGTCTGCCTGCTTTGTTATCCCTCCGTTGTTGCCGTCTCCCCTCCCTCCCCCTCCCGCCGAGAGGTAATCAAGCCCTGTTGCGAGTGTTTAAGCACTGAAGCAGACGCACGTTGAATTATTCTTGGGACTTAATATTTTGTCGGGGAGGAGAGAGGCGGCCACACGCTGGGTTGCGGCCACGTACACACACCGATGCAACGCGGGGAGGCTGCACTCCCCCCCTCTCCCTCCCTCCCCCACGCGGAGTTAGTCAGTCAGTGAGTAGTGAGTCAGAAAGACAGTCAGTCACACAGGTCTCACGCTGACAGATAGTTACAGGTAAGAGAGCGATCGGATGTGACGGGGAGCGCTCTCTCGCTCTCGCTCGCCCGCTCGCTCGCTGTACAGTACAGCAACGCCGGCAAGTAAACAGCGCTCAGTATGCACAGGGTGTCGCGGCGCACCGGCAAGGCAGCCGCACAATCACCGGCTCAAACGCACACAATGCGCGCACTTGAGGGCACGCGCCGACGCGCCGCAGCTTCCTGTCAGCGCGCGCACACATTACAGCTCGCATCCTCCAAGTTAAACAAGCGATTCCACAAAAGAGGGACTGACAACGCGAGAACTCATCCCCTCCTAATTCCCCCGTCTCCAGCCCCCCCTTTATTTTATGTCATTTTATTTTCACAACTCTCCCCCTTCCTGCTTATCTATCGCCTGTAGTGCTGCTCTCCATTCTGCCCAAACCGCACTTTTATCCCCTCTTCTTCTTTCTATTCCCTTCCTATGTTTACCTAAACTCTCCATAAGACTGGAAGCAGATATCACACAGTCTTAGCGTTCCTTTAATCTGCCTCATGCATACGCACACACACACACCTGGGTGGCCAAGATAATGTACAAAGCCTGGCTCCTGCAATATTGTACTAACTATTAGGATGATGCAGTTATTTGCTAAATATCACAATTAGGTCCAGACATAAAGTTTCATGATTGTCATAATAAATTAAACCAATATCAACACATTTACAGTTGAGTTAGTGTTGCAGCGTCATGAATAGTTTAGAAAAAAAAAAAACACGATCAAAGCAGCGCTCGTTTTTCATTCCCCCACACAAAACGTGTGACCTGCGTTACCCACAATGCAACTCACCCGCCAGCTGTTGGGCCGGCGATTGGGACGTGTTGCGCAACTAACGGACAACGTTGCCTCAAGCTGCTAGCCTCGAGCGGAAACGAAGAAGTGGTAAGGTCAGGGCTTTCAAAATCCACACCACAAGGCTTTTCTCATTTTTAAACTTTTCAGAGCCAACCGACACTGACACACTTCAGGCAGTTTATCAGATTTTGCACAGATCCCTTTGGAGCCACAAAAGCCTTTATCAACTTTTTTTTTTCCACATGTGCAATAGTAACGTCACTCCCCTGGAGCTGTAAACAGACTTTGATGTGTAAAATCGACACAGTTTCCACACCTAAATTCAGCCATTTCTGGTTGCGGGATTCTTTTAGTCTGTTTTATGATACGTTCTGAATTAAGCCATCACAGCTGGGGCGCCACCCTTCAGAACAAAGCGGAAATGAATCAGTCGAATCAACTAATAGATCCCAATCTGGACGCCGTTACTTTTCAAGAGCTCAACACATAAACTGCAGATAACACAAATCAGACAGAAATCCGTCTTGTGGTTTGAAATCACTGGGTTCTTTCATATCTTGAGACCTTTTAATGTATTCATTGTGAACTGGGTTTAAAGCCTTCCAGCGTGTGAACTAGTGGAGGTGAGAATCACTAGAATAAACAACCTGACAGAGAAGAACCTGCTGCATGGAGCCTCTCTAACATGAGCATTTGTTAACCATCCCGTTTTATGATCTCAGACTGAAAGAAGATTCAGACTGAATGGTTGTGGGCTTGTCATTAAAGTCTGTGCAACTGAATGATGACACTGGTCCATTATAGACATAAGGATAAAACACATAACAGTTACATCAAACTGTCCTCTGCCAGGCTCCAAAGATGGACTTACTGTTGCATCAGCGCCACATTAAAATAGACCAGAACACTAATAATGATGACTGTGATTCATTTAATTAAATAACGTCCGCTGTTTCTACGACGTTAATAAACTCCAGTCGTGGGTTTTGAACTCAGAGGAGCAAAGTTAGGTGACGCTCTCACATGTTGAGTTTCAGACATCAGCCAGAAGAGAACTTTTTTTTCCCTCCTAAACTGAAACACCTAGAAAAGCTTTTCCTGTCATGTTGAATCTTCAGCTTCATCACATTACACACACTGCGGTGGAGTGCCACTTAATAATTCAGTGCCATTTGCTTTGCTATAAATGGAAGGCAGTAGGTGACATTATTATGGATACCTAGACAAGTATCTGTTAAGGGCTGAGTTTGGCCTGAAAGGGAAAATGGATCTGCTTTAAGATCTCAGTGCAAAAGGAAAACACAAATACAAAGAAGAAACCCTCTCACTGTCTCGCATTTAATTGTCAGGACTGCATCATTTCGGTCTCTTCTTCTATTATTCATCAGGCTGTTTAACCCATTTGTCTTCAGTCCCACTGGAGGATCTGAAAGTCTCACACGCACACGCACGCACACACACACACACACACACACACACACACACACACACACACACACACACACACACACACACACACACACACACACACACACACACACACACACACACACACACACACTACTCACGCTTCGCTGGGAGCCCGTAGCCGCAGGTGATCTTGGCCTCCCCGGTCTCGCAGCCGTGCAGGGAGGCGCACTCCTTTTTTAGCATCGGACCGGCAACGCGGTGGATGGCCCCGTCCACTGGAGAGGAGAGGGGAAATTCAGAAAGTTGGCCTAGATATGTGAATCCCCCGCAATCTGACTGCTCACAGGGAGACTAAACTGCCGTTTGAAGTCCAGCAGACAGATTTACAGGTGTCAAAGCTTAGCGCTGGAGGAGTGGATAATGTCCGCATTAGCACCAAACAGCTGAATTTCACTGCTTCTGGAGGCTGCTAATTTTACACCCTAAATCCTGCTTTTTTATTTCAATAAGTCAAAGCATCTGTCTCTCTGCATGTCAGTCTATTTAATGGATTTTAGGGCTACTGCCTTAGTTAATAGCTCAATTTAATGTGTTATTAAAGACTCAGCTGACTCTGACTTTTTGGTCAATTAGTCTTTATTAATTACATTTTCATAAATCTACATAATATTCAGAAATGTGTATCTATCTTTGATCCCCACCACATCTAAAGACCGTGACTGTGTTCATTTCCAGGAGGGCAATGATGCAGGAAAAGCAATTTTACAGCTCTGCCAATTACGGTTCCATTCTGAATCATCGCACTGCTTGCCGTTAGAGACACAGTCCCTCGCAGACGTCCAGGGCCAGTTCATTTATGCTTGTTGTTGTACACTGAGGGCACTTGGAGGTAAGATCAAATGATGACTATCAGATGAAAGGTCAGGATTTTCCCTTCCATTTGATGCTATTTGAACAAGACAAAAGGCATAACCTTTATTGGATCAGGTACTTGAAGGTACAGTGAAGTCAGTAAACTAATCTCTTGTTAGCAGCTTGACTGACTGACAAGTCGTCCTTTCCTCTCTTGTACTTATTGGTTTATCTTGGCGTCGTCTCCCTTCGGCCTCCTCCTCAGCAGGTGAGTGCTGTCGTGCTGAGATCTGGCCAATTTTATTCCTGCGTCGAGTCCTCGGTTGAGTTTGATGTTTCAGATTATTGCCTTGCTGCCTCACAATGCTCCATCTAATATGTCTGGATGCAGCTCTCTGTTCTCTGCAAACAAATACATCCCGCTGCACCACGCATGCTTCACACATCTCTCTGTGCGCTTTGGGTCACGAGCATTTCCGTATTCCTCCAAACTTTCGTCTTTTCCATGTTTATAGCACAGGTTAATCTCGCTCTCGTCGGGTCAGAAATCTCAGCTTTATCTTCCCGTTCCAGAATTAATTTGCATCTAGTGTTACAGCCTCTGTATTTCTGCTCATGAAGTCTTCTTCAGACGTTAGATACCTGCATCCCCTGCTGTGTGCAGGATGCTGCACTCACTAGTTTGTTATTTACAGGGGGGGCATCTCTCACAATACTTGCGTCTGTGCAATGCAGCTGATTGTCCCTCTTTACTCTGATTCACATCTTCCGATCTCAATTTATTGATGCCCTGGGGAAACTGCTGTTGGACAGCTGCCAGACAGGCACCTCGCCATGTAGAAAGAACTCCTGACCACCCCAGACGCCTGTTTTACCCACTGAGCTACTGCTAGCTCGCTCTCAAGTGTACAGCAAATAAAAAACTTGGCCTTGCAACTCTATGGTGTGCATATTCTCAAAATTAATACCCTGATACATTTTCAACAGCTTTGTTGTTATGACTCGCAGCTACAGGGTCCCAAGTGGCAGGTTTTAACTTACTCCTATTACTACTTGAAACAAAGAAAATGTAATAAGACCATTTAAACACTGCAAACACAAAATACAAGAACGTTGAGCCAGCAGCTCTCTATCCTGTAACTAGGAGTCAGGATCCCAGCACAGGTAGTAAAAAAGGGGGAAACCACAACCATGAGTCATGTATCACTGAATCAGTCTTAGAGTATGAATCACCGGTAGGTTTTAATATTTAATTCATTTTGGTTTGCTTAGCTAATCATCCCGTTCACAGTTTGTGATTAGCGGCGTTATAAGCAGTCAATCAGGAGTTTGTTTTGGTCCATCACCTCTGTCATTTGCATGCTGTACATAATTGTAGCGCGTCTCAACACTAAGCCGGGGAGCAATTAAGATCCCCAAAAGTGTAGCTGGCAAAACAAATTAGTAGTATGGACTGTAAATGTCACTGCTCAAAGACCGGGCTGACAGCCTGTACATGTATACTTATTCAAACACCCCTGCTTTAATTCAAATGAAAACTGGTTCCTAATATCTGGTCATAATTAACCCAGAATAAAACATCTTTAAGGGATAGGTTTGTTATTTCACAAAGAGACCTGTCAGAAATTGGTGAAAATAGCACTCTAACACCCGTCCATATGTCAGCGCTCGCTGTGTCGGCCTGTGGCTCTTATCTCCCTCTGACTGTACACAGAGCAGCTGTTGCAGTGGTGTGCTTCGCCAAACGCAGGGCTCCAGGCTGGGCTCTGGTGTTATCTCAACGCCGTTGTGCTAAGTTGGCATATCGCATGCAGTGCCGAGCTCTAGTGTGCCATGTCATGCTGTGCCATGTTGAACTGGGCCACACTGTGAGCTGAGCACAAGTGTGAGGGTGTGAAAGCCAAGCTCTGAGCACTGGCTGCCTCCCTCAGGGTGCAAAGAAGCACACTTAGATACCACGCAAGTGTGTGTGTGTGTGTGTGTGTGTGTGTGTGTGTGTGTGTGTGTGTGTGTGTGTGTGTGTGTGTGTGTGTGTGTGTGTGTGTGTTGGTGAAATACTGATGGTCTGTATATCTGCGTCAAAGTGTTACTATGCCCAAATGTATTCGCGTTAGCATTTCCTGTGTGTGTACATGGTCGTGCGAAGGCTTCTGGAGGTGACGCACACACAAACACCCACCACACTAACTTTGAAGCAGCCCAACTCTGAAGTAGAGAACAAGCGTGATAAGACAGAGAGATGGAAAACAGGAAGGGGGAGGACTAAAAATAGTCTAGAGGAAGATAAGGAAACACGCAAAAAGAAGAAGTGAAACACAAAATATCCCAAATATCTTTAGCCGGTTTCATGGTTCGGTGTTGGACAGTCAGACAAACCGTGTATGTTTTCTGTCTAATCACCAACAGCTGCGTGCTGCCTTCAGGTACCCGACTGATACGATGGTTATGCAGAATGACCAGTGATTGCTTGTGCAGTGCATCACAGTCTGCATTTTCATGGCTGGTGACTGTCCACAGAGAGAAGAAAGGCGCATCCTTGGCTTATAAATACCCATCTGCCTACATGCATTCAGCCTCTCCATGACTCCCGTCTCCTTCTCTCTAATGCAGAGAGATGTCCTGTCCCTGTAACTGCATCCACTAAAGATGGCCCATGTTAGCTGTCTCCTACGCCGTGGTGAGTTCCGGCTCTGTGGGAGCCGGTGTAATAGCCCAGCATGAGCACCGCATGCCACTGAGCAGTTTCAGACACTGTTCTGTCACTTCAATGCGGTCAGAAATATGATGGGGAATTCACAAGCGGAGGGGTGTTCAAATGAAAGACGCGTTTCAAGCGAAGCTGCAGCGCTTCCCTCGAGCGGACACTCATTTGCAGGTGTGTTAGCGCTCAAGGATGAACTGTGACTGCAAATATCAGAATGTTTTATTACTTCTACACGACTAAATCAGCCGAGTCCATCTGCTCAGGCTGCAAAGGGTGAATTGAAGTAGAGTTTGCTTTGTGAAACAAAGAGATGCATTTAGGAACGGTTCTAAATTTAATTTGCTGGTGCCACATGGAGCCGGTGCCAGAGGTTCCTATTGGGGACAATAACGCCTTATTTTAAAAGGTTTTGTTTGATTTTGTCTGATGAGTTTCAGGAGCGGTGGTGTATGTACAAGTGGGAAGCCATTTATACAGTAGATGGACTGTTCACACAACATCATTGTTAAGGAACGCATGTTAAATGTCAAACTCCACTGAGGGCAGCAGTCAGTGGGAGTGGGTGAGGGATCTAAGTACACGTCTCATGAAACGCCCAAACGTTACCAGACCAGAAATGCCTTGACAGCTATTGGAGGAAAAAACACACCTTAAAAAATGGATATAGATTGTTTCTAAAATCACTAATTACATGCAGAACCCACAGTCTCCAGCCATTGTGGAAATTTTTTATGCCACTATTTAATACAGTAATTAGAGTCTCACGATTCAAATGAAACGTCTGAAAGCAGACCTGCTACCATTGTTCGTGTGTTTAATATTCCCCTGATATGACTCTTTCCACTTGTGGAGTGTGTTTCAAATGTTCTTCTGACTTTGTTTTATTTAATGAATACCCTCATTTTATCCTCCACAGCAAATCAATTTCCCCCTGGATATAGTAAATTCAAGCTCATACTGGCTCAGTATACAGTACGATGTCTGAGTATTGACGGATGCCTCATTTAGCCAGTGGAGACAAGGAAAGCCCTAACCAAATTAGCATCGCTGCGGTGTCAAAAGATACTTGTTCATACTCCACTGACTCTGCCACATGCAAATGGAGCACCTGAACTACTCAACAATCAGCAGTAATTGGCTGTACCTAATGCCACCAACAGACATCAGCGGATTATAATGAATTAGTCATGAATTTAATTTATATTATTAGACTCTAAAAATCCTTTAGGAACAGTCAAGCTCATTTCCATAAAAAAACAACATTCATTATTTAGTCTTCATTACCATACAAAATATCACATCAACATTTAATGCAGCTGAAGCTCAGTCTTTCAGGGACGAGGAGATGGGACCTAGATAGGAAAAGCCAGAGTAAAATGGTGACGTGCGTGCAGAGAGATGGGGGTGAGACGGGGCGTTGAAGAGCAGAGACGGACGCAGAGAAATGGATTTGGAAGCGGATAAAGTGTAAAAAAGGTCGCACGGGTGAAGAGGAAGGAGGAGGCTGTAAGCAAAATGGGAAGAGACAAATGTTAAGCAGGTGTTCAGAGAAAAGAAGGCAGGAACGGGACAAGGTGGGTGAATGGACACGGCGAGGGAGGTACAGCAGAATGAGTGTTTGGGCTTCTGCAGCCAGCTGAGCAGGCAGCTGACCAGTTTTAGGTGTTATCTCATATCCCTCACAGGCTCTGTATTGACTGACGCTGGGGGAACGAGAGAGCCAGAGAAGTAGGAGACAGGGAAGTGATAATTGGCGATATGCTTACCTGGCAAGAAGCCTGCAACCCCCAAGCAGGGCGCGCACGCACACACACACACACACACACACACACACACACACACACACACACACACACTGTTGTATGCCAGGACAAGCTTTGCCTCCCGCTCCACCCACACCTCGCAATCACACCCACGCACAAACACATACAGGTAGACTGACACCAGAGTAAAACCAATCGTGAGGTCTCTCCTATGGAATACTAATATGGCTGCCCTTGCCAGCTGACCTCTTATAGGCCAAACAGGCTGTCCGTCAAACTAATGGGGCGGAACACTGGCATATTGCTTTCCCACAATCCCTCAGCAGAGCCAGGACACTCATTTACTTCAGTCAGCTTGTTGCCAAGGCAACATTTAGGATGGGTCTGGTGGTGGATGCACACTGCCTCACACACACAACTTTATATATGCACGCTTATATACACACAAACCTAAACAAGCACGGACGCACAGCAACCTGTTAAATGCCACTGGTTTGGACTTAACCACGCACGCGGCCGAGCATCAGGCGCATTTATGTATGCGGCTGAAAGAGGGCAGTCTGTACGTGGAAGGTATACACTGAGTGCCCTGCACAGCAAAACCAATCTGCTGCTCGCTCCTTTCATTCACAATACATGCGCCTGTGTTTATTTATTCTGAAAGGCGAGCAGACAAGCTGTCCTCCGTCTGCCATTTTCTCCTCGCCCAGACGAGAGCGGGGCCGAGACTCGCATGGAGACGGGCATGGTCCGCAGCCAAACCGCATCCAGTGCACCGCATTAAAGCCTACCTCGGTTATGGAGGATTGATTATGGATGTCGGCACGCACAAATTCAGCGCAGATACGAATACAAGGCTATATATTTATCCGATTACATTTTTGAATCAGATCGTGATCATCAACAGTGGACGATCTGTGCTCTGAGCGAACACACGCGGGCGCTGTATTCATCAGCAGGTGTGTATGTTTGTACCTGTTCATTATCTTCAAATTTCCAGTTCCTGAACGTTCACATCACGTGGGTCATTTCTGCTCCAGCCGCTGGAACCAACACTATCTGAACACAGCGAATGAATGAGCAACAGCAACAAGCCCGGCTCAGTGATGAGATGAAATACAAGCTACGGGGATGTAAGTAATTATACGAGCAAGCTGGAAGCCGGCATCAACATCGCAATGTAAATTGAAAATTTGTAGACAGTTAAACAGTTGAGGGAGTAGGATTAAAGCGAGCATGAAGCAACCTGATCACGTACTCAGGCACCATGCCCC